>NC_072779.1:2061149-2236149 GCF_022539595.1 Amphiprion ocellaris
ATGTTTGAAAAATCGCATTTTTTTTTGACATAGTATCGTGAGGCGTTTTTTTGCGCCAAAGTTCATGATGATATTTTTTTCAAAGAAAGCCTTTCTGGAGTGGTTTTCATGGCCTTCTTTACATTATTTCATCATATGGCATGTTTTTACAACATGTTTGAAAAATCACATTTTTTTTCGACATAGTATAGTAAGGCCTTTTTTTGTGCCAAAATTCATGATGATTTTTTTTTCAAAGAAAACCTTTCTGGAGTGGTTTTCATGGCCTCCTTTACATTATTTCATCATATGGCATGTTTTTACAACATGTTTGAAAAATCACATTTTTTTTCGACATAGTATAGTAAGGCCTTTTTTTGTGCCAAAATTCATGATGATTTTTTTTTCCAAGAAAACCTTTCTGGAGTGGTTTTCACGGCCTCCTTTACATTATTTCATCATATGGCACATTTTTACAACATGTTTCAAAAATCGCATTTTTTTTCGACATAGTATAGTAAGGCGTTTTTTTGCGCCAAAATTCATGATGATTTTTTTTTCAAAGAAAACCTTTCTGGAGTGTTTTTCACCGCCTCTTTGACATTATTTCATCATATGGCACGTTTTTACAACATGTTTGAAAAATCGCATTTTTTTTCGACATAGTATAGTAAGGCGTTTTTTTGCGCCAAAATTCATGATGATTTTTTTTTCAAAGAAAACCTTTCTGGAGTGTTTTTCACGGCCTCCTTTACATTATTTCATCATATGGCACGTTTTTACAACATGTTTGAAAAATCGCATTTTTTTTTCGACATAGTATAGTGAGGCGTTTTTTTTGCGCCAAAGTTCATGATGAAATTTTTTTCAAAGAAAACCTTTCTGGAGTGTTTTTCATGGCCTCCTTTACATTATTTCATCATATGGCACGTTTTTACAACATGTTTGAAAAATCACATTTTTTTTCGACATAGTATAGTAAGGCCTTTTTTTGTGCCAAAATTCATGATGATTTTTTTTTCAAAGAAAACCTTTCTGGAGTGTTTTTCATGGCCTGCTTTACATTATTTCATCATATGGCATGTTTTTACAACATGTTTGAAAAATCACATTTTTTTTCGACATAGTATAGTAAGGCCTTTTTTTGCGCCAAAATTCATGATGATTTTTTTTTCCAAGAAAACCTTTCTGGAGTGGTTTTCATGGCCTCCTTTACATTATTTCATCATATGGCATGTTTTTACAACATGTTTGAAAAATCAGAGATTTTTTTTGACATAGTATAGTAAGGCGTTTGTTTTGCGCCAAAATTCATGATGAATTTTTTTTCAAAGAAAACCTTTCTGGAGTGTTTTTCACGGCCTCCTTGACATTATTTCATCATATGGCACGATTTTACAACATGTTTGAAAAATCTCATGTTTTTTTCAACATAGTATATTAAGGCATTTTTTTGCGCCAAAGTTCATGATGATATTTTTTTCAAAGAAAACCTTTCTGGAGTGGTTTTCATGGCCTCCTTTACATTATTTCATCATATGGCATGTTTTTCCAACATGTTTGAAAAATCACATTTTTTTTCGACATAGTATAGTAAGGCGTTTTTTTTCGCCAAAGTTCATGATGATATTTTTTTCAAAGAAAACTTTCTGGTGTGTTTTTCACGGCCTCCTTTACATTATTTCATCATATGGCATGTTTTCACAACATGTTTGAAAAATCGCATTTTTTGTCGACATAGTATAGTAAGGTGTTTTTTTTTTGCCAAAATTCATGATGAATTTTTTTTCCAAGAAAACCTTTCTGGAGTGGTTTTCATGGCCTCCTTTACATTATTTCATCATATGGCATGTTTTTACAACATGTTTGAAAAATCAGAGATTTTTTTCGACATAGTATAGTAAGGCGTTTGTTTTGCGCCAAAATTCATGATGAATTTTTTTTCAAAGAAAACCTTTCTGGAGTGTTTTTCACGGCCTCCTTGACATTATTTCATCATATGGCACGATTTTACAACATGTTTGAAAAATCTCATGTTTTTTTCAACATAGTATATTAAGGCATTTTTTTGCGCCAAAGTTCATGATGATATTTTTTTCAAAGAAAACCTTTCTGGAGTGGTTTTCATGGCCTCCTTTACATTATTTCATCATATGGCATGTTTTTCCAACATGTTTGAAAAATCACATTTTTTTTCGACATAGTATAGTAAGGCCTTTTTTTGTGCCAAAATTCATGATGATTTTTTTTTCCAAGAAAACCTTTCTGGAGTGGTTTTCATGGCCTCCTTTAAATTATTTCATCATATGGCATGTTTTTACAACATGTTTGAAAAATCAGAGATTTTTTTCGACATAGTATAGTAAGGCGTTTGTTTTGCGCCAAAATTCATGATGAATTTTTTTTCAAAGAAAACCTTTCTGGAGTGTTTTTCACGGCCTCTTTGACATTATTTCATCATATGGCACGATTTTACAACATGTTTGAAAAATCTCATGTTTTTTTCGACATAGTATAGTAAGGCATTTTTTTGCGCCAAAATTCATGATGATATTTTTTTCAAAGAAAACCTTTCTGGAGTGTTTTTCACGGCCTCCTTTACATTATTTCATCATATGGCATGTTTTTACAACATGTTTGAAAAATCGCATTTTTTTTCGACATAGTATAGTAAGGCGTTTTTTTTGCGCCAAAATTCATGATGATTTTTTTTTCAAAGAAAACCTTTCTGGAGTGTTTTTCACGGCCTCCTTTACATTATTTCATCATATGGCACGTTTTTACAACATGTTTGAAAAATCGCATTTTTTTTCGACATAGTATACTATGGCGTTTTTTTTGCGCCAAAAGTTCATGATGATATTTTTTTCAAAGAAAACCTTTCTGGAGTGTTTTTCACGGCCTCCTTTACATTATTTCATCATATGGCATGTTTTTACAACATGTTTGAAAAATCACATTTTTTTTCGACATAGTATAGTAAGGCGTTTTTTTGCGCCAAAAGTTCATGATGATATTTTTTTCAAAGAAAACCTTTCTGGAGTGTTTTTCACGGTCTCCTTTACATTATTTCATCATATGGCACAATTTTACAACATGTTTGAATGGCGCAAAAAAATGCCTTACTATTCTATGTCGAAAAAAAATTAGATTTTTCAAACATGTTGTAAAAACGTGCCATATGATGAAATAATGTAAACGAGGCCATGAAAAACACTCCAGAATGGTTTTCTTTGAAAAAAAAAATCATCATGAATTTTGGTGCAAGAAAACACCACAGTATAGTATGTGGTCAAAAATGGCCAAAAAGCATCATAGTTTAGTAATCGTCAAAAGTGTCACAAAAACGTCATAGTTTAGTATGTGGTCAAACGTGTCACCAAAATGTCATACTTTAGTATGTGGTCCAAAATGGTGAAAAAACATGTATGATATGTCATATTTTCTTTAAAAAAAAAAAAAAAAAATGTCATAATATAGTTTGGAGTTGTCTGTGAAAAAAAGTCACAACCACTGGAACACATCTCCAAAGTTCTGCTGGACCAGCTCAGCTTCCCCTCACAAGAAGTGCTGCCACCTGCCAGATGAAGGAGCCTTTTGAGAGGCAGCTGGCATCGTGATTGGACTGTACTTTGGTCTGTTGCAATCCAGCTTCAGCTCCAGAGACGGCAGGTGGGACGAGTCAACGGAGGCCTGGTGGACGAAGACATGAAGCTGAGTACAATCCAGAAAACAACAGAGGAGGAGGAGGAAATAAACATAGTGTATACACCATACACTCTATAAATAACAAGTCAAAGAAAAGACACATATACTGCACAATTGCAGTAATTGTGGCCTGACTGATTTTCTGATTACTGGTATTTTATCGGTAATAAATACATTTATTATGGCTCTGAACCTTTATCTACCTGTGGTCGCTCTGTCTTCTGGAGTGATTTGATTGGTTATACGTCACAAATAAAAGTTTCCTTTAAATTAACGTCTGTAAAACATGAATAAACAAAAGGGTAACAACAAAGTTTTCTGTTAAGTTTCTGTTCTTTGAAGTTTAACTCCAAGATTTTAAATACTTTCATTTACTGCAAATGAATATCTACTCCAAATGTCTCACTAATAATCATTATCAGCCTTAAAAACC
The DNA here is from genome assembly GCF_022539595.1 of Amphiprion ocellaris. Classification (NCBI taxonomy): domain Eukaryota; kingdom Metazoa; phylum Chordata; class Actinopteri; family Pomacentridae; genus Amphiprion; species Amphiprion ocellaris. The sequence goes on from NC_072779.1 coordinate 2,065,270, forward strand.
CACAAAACACCCCTCTATACTGGACCACACTTAGTACAGTCCGGTTCCCCCTTCTATAAATCTGCTTGGAATCTTCCACTTTCTGTTTGTCAAAGTGGCCTTCTACCTGGACAGGTTTTGTTGGAGCTCATGCAACAAACATTTTGGGTAAGTGCACTTTAATATGGATGGATGACACTGAATTAGAGTCTGTTTTAATGAGACTGAGTTAAGATGTGTAGCTCTGTCATTAAATAGGACATTATTTCTCAGAATTCACAGAGAAAAGTCTGAAATGTTTGCTTGGTTAGCATCCCACATGTTCTTTGGCTCAGCTAAAGCTAACTCTCTCCAACTTCTGGATCTCTTGAGTTGCTTGTTGTTAAAATATCTTTCTAGAGATGCTGAAGCTCAGAAAGTCTGAGATGTTTGTTCAAAATAAGCTCATTCTCAAGTCTGATCTGAACTGTCCTCTTTTGTTTGAACTTTCCCTAAACTTAGGAGTTAATGACAGAGCAGCACATCCAGACTCAGTCTCATTTATGTAGAGATTAAACTTCAGTGTCATTCATTGATGTTAAAGTGCAGTTTTTCAAATGTTTGTTGCACATGCTCTCGACCAAACCAGTCCAGGTGGAAGACGATGTGAAGAGAAAGCTCCAGAGGATGAATATCACACATTTACGTTGGAAATAAATGTCCTTTCATTAGATATTGTCATGCAAAAGTTGGATTTCCCTTTAATGATGTTCAAATCTTTGAGTGTTTTGTTGATGTTGGTTTCTAAATGTTTTCTGACACTCGGCCCCAAAGATTAAAACCTTCTACGGCTCACAAGCTGCAACAATTCACACATTATCAACTATATTTCTGACTAAACTAAGATAAAAAGTGAAAAACTGCCTGATTCCTGCATCATGAATGTAAATCTTTTTGGTTTTTATGACAGTAAACTGAATATATTTGGGTTGTGGACAAAACAAACGTTTGTCATCTTTGGGAAACACTGATCAATGTTTTCCACCATTTTTTGACATTTTATCGACCAAAACAAGAAATTAATTACTGGAGAAAACAATAAGCAGATTAATCGACAAAGAAAATGTATTTTCCAACATATATGGCTGAATTACTCCGACATTACAAGATATATACTGTTTTAAAACATGACAAAGTAAAAGATTCTTATTTTCTGTCTGTCCTTTATTTTCTTGACTAATCCAATTTATTATTTGGTTTTTAAGAGACTAATGGACAATTAAAATAACTTTCTCCACTAAAACTAATAAACATGAGGTCAAATAGAAGGAACAGTTTTAAATACTGCAGTCCCATGACGACAAGAATAAAGTTTGTCAACAAAAACAATCTGGTGGTGGATTCCATCAAATTCCGAATAAATGATAATAAAGTGTGATACTAAAGGTTTGTGGTGCTAAAAATCTCCAAGTAAAGATATGAAGTTGAACATCTGGATGGAGGTTGATAAAAGTTGACCTCCCTTCATTTCTCTGGAGCGACTCCATGGATTTTATGGATGGTGGTTAAAGACCTGCTCTTCTAGTTGTCTTCCTTCTCGTCGCTGTAAAAAGTCAGTCCATCCTGACCGACTTCAACACCTCTTCATGACAACTTGTTCTGCCTCCGACCTCGTGGAAACTCGAGAAACTCGGGAAAACCTGTCGAGACTCAGATTTTCGAAAAACTCGTCGGGCGGGGGAAGGTGTGGTGGGTGGTGGGGGGAGGTGGGGGAGTAGAGGGGGGAGGCCGCCACCCACCTCCCCGCCTACTCTCCGCCCTGACTCCACCCAGACTCCGCCTTGGCTCCGCCCATGTGGTCACTTCAGGAACTACGATGTCAAAGGGACGACGAATTTATCTCTTTGTAACTGATCTGTAGCTCAGTGAGTTAAGGATTTGCCTATGGAGCTGCAGGTCGCTGGTTCAAGACCAGACCATTCTTAAAGTTTTTGAAAATCCTGACAAAGACAAACAAAGAAAAAGGCCGGTGGCGGGTCTTGAACCTACGACCTTCCAGTCCGTAGTCTGTCTTCTTTTCCCCTGAGCTACTCGCTCAGATACTAATTCTTCTTTTTTTTGCGCATTTATCATCTATTTTTTTCCATTTACAAGTTTTTTTTTTTCAACTCGACCGTTTTTCTCAGGAGGTTGGACTTCAGCCTTTGTGCTGGAGGGTGGAACCCTCAGTTCCAAGACTTTCCAAAGCCTCCACACCTCCCGAGTCCTCAGGACCTGAGCATTCACACAGTCTGAGGGCTGAAATTTTCTAAGTCCCACAGTAGTTCTCTGTTAGATTGAACTTTCAGACAGTCCAAGGACTGATATCTTCTAAGTTCCTGAGCAGTTCTCTGTTAGTTTGAATCTTCAGACAGTCTGAGGACTGAAATTTTCTAAGTTCCTGAGTACTTCTCTGTTAGTTTGAACCTTCAGACACTCTGAGGACTGAAGTTTTAAAAGTTTCTCAGTACTTCTCTGTTAGTTTGAACTTTCTGGTTAACAGAAGCCTTAAAACTTGTGACCATGAGTCTTGATTTCACATTTAGATCATCCATCTGAGTTCTTCTCAGACCTTCACCTGTGGGTTTTTTAGAAATCCTGAACAAACTTTGATTCTCTTCACTGAACAGTAAAGTTTGTGGAGATCAGAAGGTAACATTAGTTTGATAAAGACAACTACTAGTAGACTTTATCTGGAAAGCAGTTTTCTTAAATTAGTTCTTAGTAAATCTGTCCACAATCAAACCAAAACATAGAAAGAGGAAATGTTTGAAGAAACAACTTGATGTTTTCATTTCAGACTAGAAAAGGCTTCAACACCTTTATCTGTTTTTGCTCTTTTTGATCGTTTTATTGTCTCTTCTGTTTAATTTGATCTTCTAAAGTCGAACTGGTGTCTTTTCAAATGTTTTGTCTTTAGTTTAATTCTTCTTAAATGTTTAGTTTTGCTCTTTTCTCACATTTTATTTCTTTTCTAATGTCTCATTTGATTTCTAAATGTTTTGTCTTTTTAATGTTTAATTGTTGCGTTTTCAAATGTTTTATCGACTTTTGTAAGTTTTATGATTAAAAATTTTCCTGTTCTTTCTCAATGTTTAATTTTTGGATTAAATATTTGTTAAGATTTTACTTTTTAAAGGGTTTATCATCTTTTAATGTTTAATTTTCTATTTAATGCTTCATTGTATTTTCATTGTTTAATTTCCGATTTAATGTTTTAATGTTCTTTTCTAAGATTTAATTTTCAAGTTCAATGTTTAATTTTTGAATTAAATGTTTTGTCTTTTTTAATGTTTAATATTCTGTTTCATTGTATTTTTTTAAGGTTCAATTACCTAAAATATTTTGTCTTTAATGGTTAGTATTCCAATTGTTAATTGTTTTTAATTTATTTATATTTGTAATTAAATGCTGTGTATTTTGTAATGTTTAATTATCTAATTAAATATTTTATCTTTAATGTTAGTATTCTTAATTAACTGGATTTTTTAAGGTTGAATTAGTTATTTAGTGTTTAATTTAATTAGTTTTATCATACTAAATGCTTTCTTTGTTTCATTATATTTAATTGCTTTCTTAATGTAATTTATTTTTTTCATCTTATTTTTTCTGTCAAGATTTTAACCCCAACCTTAAAAATGAAACAAAACCTTAAATCACAATGAAAATACTTCTGTTGTCACAATCATGAGTTAGTCAGTTATTAAGTTTATCAAATAAACTTTATTTGTCTCAAACCTTTCACACAGATGATAAAACTACACAAGCAAAGAGAAAAAAAAACTATGATTAAACTCAAAAACATCCTTTAAAAAAACATATACACACACACACACACATATATATATACATATATATATAAAAATTTAGCATCATAAAACATGTTAGGTCCAGGGGATGGATGGAGTTTATTGAAGTCTTCTTGGGCTGACATGGGAAATCATTTAAAATAGAAACTTGATATTCAGTCTATGGAAACTGTAGAGCGACAGAAGAAGCAACAATATCTCCTGTTTTCTCCTTTAATGACTCGACTCTTCTTGTGCTTTCAGACTAAAGAACAACAGACTCTTCACAACCTGCTCAAACTCTTGGTACAGGACCTCACCACACGGGTCAAGAAGGTTTCCATCTCATTTCTGCTCTGAAGCTCACCTTCTCCTGCTCAAACTGCTGACAAATGTTTCTGCTGCTCTAAAGTCTGATCTCCAGAACTTCCTAAAAACTCTCAAAGTCTCTTCTGCTGCAGGCTGCTTTGTAGAACTGTTCCAGAAAACCTCACTAAACCACATGGAGGGGCCTCAAGATAGTCGTCCAAATGAAACCTTACAAAAACCAAACTAGCACAACCCAAACGCTAAAGTCTCCTGCAGCCTACCAGAGAACCTCTGAGAACAGAGAATCAGGACAGGAACTCTTACCTTCTGGACAACCAACATAGGTTCACCAACAGGAACACAGAATGTGTCTGACCAAAAACCTCTGAAGACTCACTACAGCCAAGATAAAGACACAACTCACCTGCACCAAATCCACTAATCACTGCACACATTAGCACCATGTGCTAACTGTGGCTAAAGAACCACATTTACCAAGACAGCTATCCAGTACAAAGCCCTAAAACACACCAAGAAACACATTAAAGATGATTTTACTGCTGGAAGCCGCAAGCCAACGCCTAAAGAACAAACTAAAGCAATGGAACCAAACCCGGTTCACTGGTGAAGAGAAACAGAGGAAATGTTTGTCTGCAGCTAAATAAAGCAGGAAGACACTGAGCTGCTCAGGTGTTCCTGATAACACCAAGCAGCCACCTGGACAGCCAATAGGAACACAGCTTCCTGGAGGTCCAGAGGGCGGGGTTAGTCAAGGAAATTTAGTTTAAAGATGAAGCAGAAAGTTAACAAAGAAAGTTGAAAACCACCTTCTGATCCCTGAAATCTCTGAGTTTTCACACAAAGAACACCTGAACATGTCAAACTGGTTCCATAGTAGAACCATCATTGTAATCTGGGTAATAATCCAGGTTCCTCATTCCTCATCACAAAACAAACCAACCAGTTCGATTCACTGACGGACCCATAAACATTTCATTCCTGAAAGTTTAAAGCAATAAACTGCATGTCTTACCATCAGCAGGAGGAAAATCTCACGTTCTTCCAAAGGTCTCCACAACAAACAGCTGAACAGGGACGGCAGGTCAAAGATGTTTTTTTCCAGAAAGAATAAAGCTTTACAGTTAGTCCTCGTACCAACATGTACCTCAGATCTACCGCTGCCAGGTCTGTGGGATCGTCTTTGGGGGTAGAAGTCCAAACCTGTTGCATCCAGTTTTCACCTCCTGGAATAATTAGGCAACATTCCCAACAAGCACAAAGACAGAAACACATCTGAAACGTCAAATGCAGTTTGTAACACGATGCGTTTACCTCATCTCCATGGACATGTTGACCTTTAGCTGCTGTGTTTCTTTGGGCTGTGGCGTCAAATATCTGAATAGAACTGATGCAAAATGACAAAGATTTCTGTAGTTGAGTTTGGACTAAACAAATCACAGCAACATAAATCTCAAACGTCATTTTGAGGAGTCTGGATTGAGGTTTCTCACTTGATAATGATCAAAACATGAAATTTAGGTTGGTTTAAAGGAATATTCCACCTTAAATCTTTGAATGTTGACCTAAAAGGTTGGTTTCAGGAAGTATTCCACCTACAAAGTCCTTACACATCCACCTTAAAGGAACATTCCACCAAAAATCCTTGGACATGCACCTAAAATGTTGGTTTAACCGAGTATTCCATCCAAAATCCTCAAAGAGACCTGAGGGGCTGGTTAAAAGGAATATTCCACCTAAAACCTCAAATATAGACCCCAAAGGGTGGTTTAGAAAAAATCCTTCAATGTAGACCAAAAAAGTTAGTATGGAGGAATATTCCACCTGAAATGTAGACCTGAGAAGTTGGTTTGGAAGAATATACCATCCTTAACATCCTTGAATGTAGACTAAAAGATGGTCTGGAAGAAAATTCCACCTAAAATCCTCCAATGTAGACCTAAAAGGTGAGTTTAATGGTATATTCCACCTAAAATTCACTACTGTAGACCTTGGAGGTTGGTCTGATGGTATATTCCACCCAACATCCTTGAACATAAACCTATAAAGTTTGTTCAAAGGAATATTCCACCTAAAATCCTCAATGTAGACCAAAAAATCTTGGTGTAAAGGAGTATTCCACCTTAAATATAGACCTAAAGGATGGTTTGGAGTAATATTCTACTCTAAAATCTTCCAATGTAGACCTGAAAGGTTGATCTGATGGTATATTCTACCCAACATCCTGGAACATTTACCTAAAAGGTTGGTTTAATGCAGGGCTATTCAATTAATTTTGAATTGGGGCCAGTTCATGAAACTGAGAAAAAATAAGGGGCCGGACAATATGAGTAATCACGGTAACAAAAAAAGAAATTATAACAACATACTGAAGAAATCAATATATTGTATTTTGTAACTGCTTAACAATGCACACTGTAATACACTGACACAGATAGGCCCAAGGCATTGTTACATTTAAATTTTCAACAATGTTCTCTTGTTCTGTCAATCTGACCAGGTGAGCAATATCCAAGCCACATTTACAGACAGTTAGAGAAATGCAACCCTAACTATACCAACACAATTTTACAGGTTGCTATCCTTTATATTTGGATTTCACTCATTTGAGCAACAGGCAACATCAAATTTATCTCCACCAACAACAACAACGACAAAAATAACAAAGTGCATAGTGTGGTACAGAATAGAACTGCAACAACATAGCAGTGCCTGGGATTTGATCAATACAATGTATTTCAAACTGCAGCACTCAGTTCAGGTGAGCCAAATCAGTTGTTTAGTTTTTAATTAATTTATCTGGTAAACAACTTCCTAGTGCACCAACAAATACAAAACAAACTTGCATATTATGCCTCTGAATAGAATTATAACAACATGCAAGATATTTTATCAAGGCAAAATGCTTCAAAGTACATTTAACAATAATCACTTAATCCATTTTAAGACAGAAAAATCACTGTGACTATCCCTTCATTGGCCTCTCTACAATGCCAATGTTCAGCAGTTTGTCTGCTGTAGACAAAAGCACACAGACATCTGGTGAGAGCTTTTCACTACATTTTTTTCCTTATCTGTCTGTATTGAAATTGATTGAATTGATGAAATTGCATCAGACACCTCAATATTCAGTCCAGTTGAGCCATTCCACCTCAAGAAAAACAGTCAGTGGATAATACAAGTTGAATAACATGTTATTTGCATCATACTGTTCAAAAATCAATCCTCATTGCTTGTTTTACTGTTAACTTGCAAGCAGTTTGCCAAGATTTTCCATCTAATGAGAGAAATTGCTTTTTTTGACTTAGCAAGAGCAGTGAGGTCAGGTGTATAGGTTGTCAGGGCAATGTGCAAGCAGTTTTACAGCTGCTGGTCAGTAAGGGATATGTGATTGTGAGTTTTAATGGCATTCATGTGTAAGAATGATGACTCACAAGTTTACGTTGAACCAAACATTGTCAGGAGAAAAAGTGCAAGACCCCTTGAGTGTGGAAATTTCTCTCAGCTGACTTCACGGGTCCAGAATTTTTCAAAACCTGCCTGCTGCAATGACTGTCGCAAGTCATCTGACGACTGAATGTCAATGAGTGCCAGTTGTAAAGAACCCTCATCCAGTGACGATACCAGCTCCTTTGCTTTCAATGCAAAGTCTGCTTCAGCATTCACACAGAGAGGGTCCTTCATAAATCTCATAACTTCAGTGGAGATGCTGAAATCATCAAACCTACTGGCAAAGTTGTTTTTCAAAGAGTCAATAAAACCTGACATCACCTCGGTAATTTGCAGGCCAGATTTCCAGATTTCCTCAATGTGGGGAAGTGGAGCATCCTCCCAGGACAAAGATCAGCAGAGAAGACTGAGAATTTTCTGTGAAAAGCATGAAGCTTCTCCATAAGCTCAGCAACGGTCTTATCTCTGCCCTGCAACTCCGGGTTTAGTTCATTCAAATGATGGAAAACGTCACTCAGAAAACAAACAGCAGCATTAAACTCGTCGTTTTCCATCAGAGACAGAAACTTGCCAACTTTTGTCAATTTTGAAGTCCGGAGAAGCACCAGGCTGCCATCCTCGTTGTCAGCCCCTGATCCCTGCCTGCCATCGAGGGAGCTCCATCTGTCACCAGCATGTTGATGTGTGTCAAATCCAAGTTGTTCTCCTCAAAGAACCAAATAATTTTGGTGAAAAGAATCTCACCAGTAGTGTGCCCCTCCATAGGAATTAGCAGATCCTCATAAAAAAGTTTCCCATCAAAAAATCGCACATAGAGGCCCAGCTGTACAACGTCACTGTTTTCTGTCGACTCATCCACGGCCAAAGACATCACCTCAGCTTTCCTCAGCTTGTCCAAAAGCGTCTCGAAAACGTCCAACGCAAGGGACTCCACTCTCCTCATATTTGACGTGTCGGATATTGGAATTTGCTTGATGGAATCAATAATGCTTTTTCGGCTTTTCTCATCTGCTACCACCTCTTCAATGGATGCTAGCATACACTCCTTGACAGTCTCTGAGTCTGTAAACGGATTTTTCTTTTTACCTAATATCCATGCGACTCGTAAGGATGCCGCCGTTGCTCTCTCTACAGGCTCCAAACAAAATGCGACGTCTTTGCTCATGACAAGATGTAAGATCCGATGTGTTGATTCATAGCTGAATGTCAGAATGAACTGAGATAGAAAAGCTGCTTTGAGCTGCAACATTATGGTCTGACAATCCAACACCTTCACAGTTTTCATCTGGTTGTTTTGCTCCAACATGCTGTGAAGTTCAGTTTTTACCTGAATCAATACAGAGATTCTATTTCTAACCAAGACTGGAATAAAAATTAGAATGTTATGAGGTTATCTATGAATCAATACAGCAGATGGTGATCCATGCTGTGGAAGTCTCACATCTCCTGATTTAATGGAGCTGCTTTGCACTTTTTACAGTTTATTCACCAACACTTTATTTAATAAAAGTCCCATCTAGTTTTTATGAGGAATGTGATGTTTTAATTTCTCTGTGAATAACTGCAGTCTAATGGAACAGCTGGAGTTGTAACATCTGTCGTGATATTGATCATGAAGTATTGATCAGAATACTTTTGGTCAGCAGTCATCCCTGAAGTTTTACATTAAAATATTTTCTTTGCAGTATTAATGCAACTGGATCCTTTCAGATGGAAGGATTTGCTTCCAAGTTCTAACTCTAGTTTCATTTGGAGCACATTGCATTCTAAAATCAAACACAGATCAGACAAATACAATATATTAACTTTCATCATTTTATACGAGTAGCATGACTTTTAGGAAAACTTGACAATATCAGTAATGAACCCAAGTACTTCTACCTTGTAGTAGCTTTTGTTCTTTTTTAAAAATAATCTTTTTATTGTTAGTTTTAGAAGCATTTTTCTTGACTAATTTACTTTTACATACCTCAGACTAATGCACTTTGCTGTTTTGATTATAATTTCATGTACAATGAAAATAAAGATATTCTATTGTAACATATTTTGCTAAAACAAGAACTGCAAACCTTCCATCTCTTGGTCTGGACCAAAACTGCAAAATTCCAACTGCTACAAAGATTTATCTGATGTAGTTATTACGGTAAACTTTACTAAACCAGCCTGGGAATTAATAAAAATCTGTATATGTATATGATTGATGGGACTAGGGTGTAAGCCGTAGTAATTATTAACAAACTTTTTAACGGAAACATTGGGTCGTCATTCTGCTGGATAAAAAAGCTTTTCCATACATCTATCACCTTGTTCTCATGTAACGTTCTGCTGGGAAACCTTCAGTCCTGACCTTCATGAGGATGTTTGACGTGTAAACCCCACCTGGACATTACAGGTCAACAACCCCCCTATTTTACATTTATATTATTTGAGCTGACTTACAACAGGCCCTATTGGATCTACAAATACGTGCAATAATAAAGAAATACAATGTCTGGTTGTTAGTTTATACACTGTTAACGTCACTTTATATACTGTGTTAAAGTTGAGCATTGGAAGAGAGAAGGGGTGTTATGAAATCATGGAGATTCAGAGAGCTAATGTTGTCCTGTGTTAGGGTAAGATTGGTTCACTTCAAACCAGTAGATGTTAAAGTTCAGTGCAGCTGAAAGGGTTCCAGTGAACCAGAAAGTAAAATAACTAGTGGCTTTTTTTCAGAATTCATAGTAATATAAAATATAACTCACTACAATGGAAAAAGTTCACAGCTGTATTAATAAATTCCAGATATTTAAAACAGAAATAAACAAGTTGAATTAAAGATTTTACAAAACTATCTATTAATGTCTTCCTTTAAAATTACCTCAGTAAAATAAATAAATTATGTGCAAAGTAAAGGTTTCACATTTAAGATTAATCACTGACACATTTCAGTATTTTTTCCCATAAACTAAGCTATTTTATTTCATCAACTATGTCTAGAAAATATATTTGACATTAAAAAACTGCTGCATAGTGAAATATATAAAGAACATCTGTATATAATCTTCATATTTATGTTTAAATGTATTTATTTACCTTCTTCTGTAGAGTCTAAAATTAATTATATCAGTTAGAACAGGGTCAGTGCCCTCTTGTGGCCAAAGGTGGTAACTGTAGCGTAAAGTTAGCGAATTTACGGATAACCAACGTTTCCGGTTACTTCCGACCAAATAAAAGCCTGTTTTTTTTTTGGCTGAAACAATTACGTGATTTTGAAAGATCAGCTGATGGACCGAACTGTAACAAACTTCGCTCGCCTCTCCACTTATTTTAGAGCAGTAATTGTAGTAGAATAGTAGTTTTGCTCTCGTCTTTGTAAAGACTAAAATAAAAATTATGAACCTCCAACCGTATCCCTGTAGTGACAGCAGAGTTAGCTGAGCTAGCAGTAGAGCTAGCCAGCGTCTCCTCTGGCACGGATCGTTTTATTACCGTAACTTTAGCGGCTTTTAAAATAAATACTCTCCAGGAGACAGAGCCGTAGTTCCGTTGTACTCTGAGGTTTAATGTTTCACTGTGATTGTCTGACTTCCTCTAATAAAATCCTCCTGTTCATGTGGAGCTGAAGTCACATATAGTGATGATCAGTCAGAACATGAGGCGGTGCTGCCCCTGGTGGACACAGACCGGAACTACATGTATGTAAAGTTAGTCATATTTACAGAACAGCTGCACTTCCTGCTACATCCTTTCACAATAAAGCATTCTCAATATTGTTTAAAATATAAATTACAAATTGACTTAATTTGAATGTGATCAAACCAGTGTTCGAAGCTGCTTAATGTAGTATTATGATGAAAACAGATTGGTTTTATTCTTTATCGGTTTTTTTCATTTCTTATCCCTGTATATATTGCAAATATTACTATTTTATTACTATGTTTATTGCTACATAAACTGCTGTAACAATGTGAATTTAGCCTGGGGTGGGGAGAAATAAAGGACTTATCGTTTATCCATAAAATAAGTAGCTTTTAAAATAATCGGTAAGATACAGAGCTGTAGTGGAATTTTACTTCGAGGTGTAATGTTTTATGTGACTGTGTTTAACTTGACCATATAGAAATTAATTCAATAATCAAAACTTACTAACTAGCTAGCAACAGCGACGACGTAAAGTAGCCAGTATTACAGATACGCTACATTTCCTGTTCCTCCTTCATAATAAAAGCATTTTGTCTTTTTTTTTTTTTTTTTTTTTTTTTTGTCCGTGGAGGATGCAGCGTTTATGTGTAAGCTGATGTATTAACGGGATTGTGTTAAATGTGAAACAAGTGAAGTTTCAGTAGCTGCAGTCGGCTTTGATGAACAACTAGAAGATGATTGGAAGAATTTTAAAGACCGTCAGTGTGAACAAAGCTGAATTCTGTGTCAGATAACTTCTCCACATGCCCTGATTGTGTTTCTTGCAGTTGTTTGTAAAGTTTAAATCGTAAATCTGCCACTCACCTGGAGAATCCTCTTCTGCTTAATGATGAAGGAAAATAATACACAGAACACAGGATTTCTGATTTCTGGTGGCCAAAGTGTGAAAGTAAATTTATTTCGAGACATTGGCTATTATAATTTCTTCAATTTTGAAACTAGAAAGAGTTATTTAGGCACAGAAATGTCTTTTATTTCAGTTAAATACATTAAAATGTATGCAGATGCTTGAATCACACTTTACTATGAAACAACATCTCACCCGTTTGGTAGAGGTCAATATGTCAAAAACTGCTGGGTCTATTCATATAAAAAAAAACATTGATTGTTATTAGTGCCCCAAGGAAATAAGAAATATAAAGAAAGAATTTTTTCATTGCTTTTTTTCTTCGTGGGACATTAAAGGGTTAAAGGAACATTTAAACTATTATTTTCATTATTTAATAATCTGTTATCAGTCAGAGACCTGGCAAACTTATTTTCATCAGTTTTTTTTTTAGTATGGAAGTCACAAATAAAGGAGCACTTTGTTTTTACCGGCATTACTTAGTCAAAAGCTGTCAAAGCAACCCGAGCCGTCATTCAGCAGTTTCAACACAGACATGTTCACATGCATCCACAAACCTCTCAGCACTCAAACACCCACAGACAGGAGGCCAGCTGGACCGAGGCTCGACGGCGTCCTCAGACCCACGAGTCGGGGAGTCGCTGAACTTGTTGGTCCAGTTTGAAGGTCTCCGTGTGGTCCAGTAGAAGTCCACGTAGTCAGTGTTGGCTTTGAACCACAGCGACTGGCCGCCATCAAGTGGACCGGCTCGTCCTCGTAGGACTCCTCCTGTAGCCTTGAGGGGACCACAGGAACATTCAGTAGCTGACGTGGTGTTTGATGGTCTTCTTCTCTAGTTCCAGATGATTCATCCATGAATTCAGCAGCTACAGACTGAAATGAAGCTCATGCTGCCGTTATTGAATTCCTGTTCCAGATCAAATGTTCAGAGCTCACCTTGAATGCAGCCGTCTGCTGTCTGATAGTTTTTCTCATTGTAGTCTTCAATCTTTTTCCTCATGTCAGGATGTGGTGAGACTCTTTCTCAGTCTCTGCAGACGTCCCTCATTGTGCATCTCCAGAGAAGAAACAGAAAAACTGGTCACTGCTTCAGCATCACAAACGCTCTCCAGCATTGAGAGTGTTTTAGGAATTCATTCATTGTGTTGTGAACTTTGAAGGAGCAGAAACTTTACAGCTGCCAAAGATATGAGCTCCAATTCTGGATGTTTTAGGAAATGAAGTTCATCAAATGAACACTTGATTTTTGCTGATAACTCATTAAATTACTGAAGAAATCTAACATAAAAAGCTGTAAACTCTCAGGAAGCTTTTGTTAAAGTTTGTCTATAAATCTATCATCATGTTCTGGAACCAGGACTCTGCAGAAGTTCCTTCAATCACATACTTGTGTGTTTCTATTTAAGGGCTCAGGTTTGAACGTACAGCAGAGGATTAGAAAGGAGTGATTTTAATATTTAAATCAGTCTGGAGTTAAAATGATTAAAATTTGGATTCTTTAGGCAGATCTGTGTCATAAATAATATTGTAGTCTCACTTAAATATATCCAAATTAGTGCATTTGCATGTTATAGAATATTTTATTTCTCAATCTCAAAACTGCAGGGTCTTAACCTAAATATTAAAATTAATTATGTAAATTTAAATAATAAATAATATTGTATTGCAGTCATAAACTTACAGAATAAATATCACTGTACAATCTTAACCTGAACATCTATATTATTGAGGTAAATTTACATAAATCATGATATTATAGAGTCTTAACTGGAATACCGTAATTTCCGGACTATAAGCCGCTACTTTTTTCTCACGCTTTGAACCCTGCGGCTTATACAACGATGCGGCTAATGTATAGATTTTTACGTGCGAGCTTCATGCCATCAATACGTTTAGCCTCGTCACATCAGACCAATAAAATTACCAAACAGGTCACAGTGGACCAATGAAACTGTTCCAATTAAATCAAACACACCCACACTAAATTCTTCAAATCAGTCATTTTGCGCTTCATGCACACACCCTCATCATGGAAAACACACAAAGAAATGCATATGATGCAGCTGTTGCAGGCCAAGCCTGCTCTCCTTTAACCTAGGCAGTTTGCTGTGTGTGTGTGTGTGTGTGTGTGTGTGTGTGTGTGTGTGTGTGTGTGTGTGTGTGTGTGTGTGTGTGTGTGTGTGTGTGTGTGTGTGTGTGTGAGAGAAAGAGAGTGTGTGTGTGTGTGTGTGTGTGTGTGAGTGAGGGTGACGTGAGGAGGAGCGCTGCAGCGGTGTGTGTTGTTGCAGAGACGAGTGTGGAAGTGGAGGCGTAGTGAGATGCACCATGATGATACAGCCAGTTATATACAGGACAAGAGTGAGAAGCCAGTGTTCCCTGGATGAATTGTAAGTGTGGACAGTTGCTGCTGGTTGAATAAAGTGCCCCGTTCTACCCCTGCAAGTTTGTTCAGACTTATATCTGGCTGTTACCATTAACGAGCCACGCTAAGCTAAGCAGACTAGCACTACCCGAGGCTGCCCAACCACGGCTCGGCGGCCAGCAGAATCGGCTCGGTAACACAGCTTTTATTAAAAGATGGATACTGCCGTGTTACAGGCACTGTTTGGAAAAAAATTATGTATTTAATTAAAGGTAAAAAAAATAATCTTTCTGTGTAAATATCTCATGTTACAACGTGGACACCTGCGGCTTATAGTCAGGTGTGGCTTATATATGTACAAAACTTTTTTCTTTTTAAATTTAGTGGGTGCGGCTTATATTCAGGTGTGCTCAATAGTTCGGAAATTACGGTAATTCTAACATTAATCTTTTTTTAATTTGGCCTGTCGTTTGTACTGTGCTGATAAACAACAATAACCTGACTTTCAGATAATATTTACTGTCTCCACTCACGTATCCATGGCAACGCTAAAGTTTCTGCTTCTTACCAAAGTTCATAACACAAGTAAAGATTTGAATGTAAAACTTCAGGGATGACTGCTGACCATAACCTTAGTGAATAGAATGTGCTTCCCTAATTCTTGATTATGATCAATACTTCATGATCAATATCAGGACAGATGTTAGAATTCCAGCTGTTTCATTAGACTGCAGTTATTCACAGAGAAATTAAAATGTCACATTCCTCATAAAACTAGATGGGACTATTATTAAAATAAAGTGTTGGTAAATAAATGGTAGAAAAAGTGCAAAGCAGCTCCATTAAATCAGGAGATGTGAGACTTCCACAGCATGGATCACCATCTGCTGTGTTGATTCATAGCTGAATGTCAGAATGAACTGAGATAGAAAAGCTGCTCTGAGCTGCAACATTATGGTCTGACAATCCAACACCATCACAGTTTTCATCTGGTTGTTTTGCTCCAACATGCTGTGAAGTTCAGTTTTGACCTGAATCAATACAGAGATTCTATTTCCAACCAAGACTGGAATAAAAATTAGAATGTTATGAGGTTATTAATGCAACTGGATCCTTTCAGATGGAAGGATTTACTTCTAAGTACTAACTCAAGTTTTGTTTGGAGCACATTGCATTCACAAAGAAAAGCTGGACACCCTCTGCTAAAGAGAACAGCTATACCTTCATACTAACATTTAATAAACCTAAAGCTTCCCTGTTGGCTCACTGGTTGAATTTGTTACTGAGTATCTGAACCTTAAATCCAGAGAGACGACCATCTTCAGTCGAGGCCAGTCAGAGAACTTCAAGACCTTCCATCAGCTGGACCAGATGTGGTATCATCTCCCTCTGAACATCTGGATGACAGGAGAAAAGACAGAAATCAAACACAGATCACACAAATACAATTTATTAACTTTCATCATTTTATACGAGTAGCATGACTTCTAGGAAAACTTGACAATATCAGTCAGGAACCCAAGTGCTTTGACCTCATGGTGAAGCTAAATTTAGAGTCAATTTTAATGACAATTTATCATGAGAGGAGTGTTAATGGAGCTTTTCTTTCCTTCTTTTTTAAAAAATAATCTTTTTATTGTTAGTTTTAGAAGCATTTTTCTTGACTAATTTACTTTTACATACCTCAGACTAATGCACTTTGCTGTTTTGATTATAATTTCATGTACAATGAAAATAAGGATATTCTATTCTAACATATTTTGCTAAAACAAGAACTGCAAACCTTCCATGTCTCGGTCTGGACCAAAACTGCAAAATTCCAATTGCTACAAAGATTTAGCTGATGTAGTTATTATGGTAAACTTTACTAAACCAGACTGGGAATTAATAAAAATCTGTATATGTATATGATTGATGGGACTAGGGTGTAAGCCGTAGTAATTATTAACAAACTTTTTAACGGAAACATTGGGTCGTCATTCTGCTGGATAAAAAAGCTTTTCCATACATCTATCACCTTGTTCTCATATAACGTTCTGCTGGGAAACCTTCAGTCCTGACCTTCATGAGGATGTTTGACGTGTAAACCCCACCTGGACATTACAGGTCAACAACCCCCCTATTTTACATTTATATTATTTGAGCTGACTTACAACAGGCCCTATTGGATCTACAAATACATGCAATAATAAAGAAATACAATGTCTGGTTGTTAGTTTATACACTGTTAATGTCAGTTTATATACTGTATTAAAGTTGAGCATTGGAAGAGAGAAGGGGTGTTATGAAATCATGGAGATTCAGAGAGCTAATGTTGTCCTGTGTTAGGGTAAGATTGGTTCACTTCAAACCAGTAGATGTTAAAGTTCAGTGCAGCTGAAAGGGTTTCAGTGAACCAGAAAGTAAAATAACTTTTTTAAAGAAGAAGGAGAAACACAGGAGTGACGCTAAAATGCACAACAGCGAGATACAGATTAAAAAACTCATTCTAATAATGACGGACAGCTGAAGCAGTAATTAACACAGGCGTTCAGCGGTAATTAACAAGTGTTCAGCAGTAATTAACACGGGCGTTCAGCAGTAATTAACACGGGCGTTCAGCAGTTATTCACATGGGCGTTCAGCAGTTTTTCACACGGGCGTTCAGCAGTTTTTCAAACAGGCGTTCAGCAGTTATTAACACGGGTGTCCAGCAGTAATTAACACGGGCGTTCAGCAGTTATTAACACGGGCGTTCAGCAGTTATTAACACAGGTGTCCTGCAGTAATTAACACGGGTGTTCAGCAGTAATTAACACGGTTGTCCAGCAGTAATTAACACGGGTGTTCAGCAGTAATTAACACGGGCGTTCAGCAGTTATTAACACAGGTGTCCAGCAGTAATTAACACGGGTGTTCAGCAGTAATTAACATGGGTATTCAGCAGTTATTAACACGGTTGTTCAGGGTGTTGATGGCACGGGTGTTCAACAGCTACCTTAGTTAACTAGCTAAGTCAGCTGTTGAACACCAGTGTGAATTAGTCTGCTAGCTAAGTTAGCTAGCTAGCTAAGTTAGCCGTTGAAAACCCATGTTAATTAGCCCCCTAGCTAAGTTAGGTAGCCAGCTAAATTAACCTAGATTTCAGTATGTAAGTTTGAGGAAATTATATTGATCTCACATGAAAAATTCAACAAAATAAATTTTTACATGAAAGAACATTATGTCTGAAGTTAACGGCATATTTAAATTAGTTTGTTGTAACTGATATGTTTGATTATATTATGATGCACAGAAATCCTCAAAAAACTTGCTTATCAATTGATCAGTTTACTGTCAATGCGTCCACAAATAGGAAAAGCGAAAAAAACTGCCAAAAAAGGCAGAATAGTCTAAGTTTAAATTCATCCCCTGACTCAAAGAACTATACATGTCAAAAGACAATATTTAAAATATGTACTGTGTGTTGTACAACTGCACATAAAACGCACTTTGTATATTAACTAGTAAAGCAAGATTTCCCTGCCAAAGCTGATTCAAAGTATTTAAACATTAGGCACATCTTAACCAGAAGCACTATGCAGAAGGAAATGTTCACTTTGTATAGATTAACTTTTTATTTCAAAAACCTTGTGAGCTCCTCCCATAGTGTCACACCACTAGCATGTTAGCAGAAGGAGGCTTTAGCAGAATCTGGCCAAGAGTGAATCTCTTAGCCTTGAACAGATTCACTTCTTCTTGAGTCGGTTTGCTCTCAGATGAAAACACTGTCCTTAGCTAATTAGCCCGCTAGCTAAGTTAGCCGTTGAACACCAGTGTTAATTAGCCCGCTAAGTTAGCCAGCTAGCTGTTAGCCGTTGAACACCCGTGTTAATTAGCTCGCTAGCTAAGTTAGCCAGCTAGCTAAGTTAGCCGTTGAACACCTGTGTTAATTAACCCGCTAGCTAAGTTAGCTAGCTAGCTAAGTTAGCCGTTGAACACCCGTCTTGATTAGCCCGCTAGCTAACTTAGCCACTCAGCGGGCTAACGCGTCTGGACCAGCTGCTGTCCAAAAGTGCTCAAACACGACAAAACACAACACGTCACGTGTCGCTAACTTAACATACAACAAAGCTACCCTACTGGTTTGACGTATTTATCTTCTTACCGTATGTAACGCCAAAAACGAAGTCAACAATAACTTCTCCGCAGAGCCCTCCACCCACCGACCGGAGAGCCGTGAGGAATCTGGCAGAAAAGTTTTCCGACTTCCGGCCTCTCCGCTTGGGCAAGCCCACATTGACAAATGAAGCAATTGGTCGGCGGAATCTATTCTGCCTGGCAACCGCTTCTGACTGGTGGGAAAAACTACCAGGCTGGCAGGTTCGTATCAGAACGTTTAAATTATTATTTATATTTTGTAAATAAGTAATAATAAAATTTGACATTTAAATTATATTGTTACTAATATTTAAAAAAATATATTGATTTCAATCTAACGTACAGAAGTGCTTAAAAAGGAATTCCACTGATTTTAATATTTAAATTAGTCAATGTTTGTAATAAATATTATTATTTGGTTTTAACTTAATATTTCAATTTTAATTATTTAAATAAATTTGTGTCATAAATAATACCGTAGAGTCTAACTTAAATACATCCAAATTAATGTATTTGTGTTTTATAGAACATTTTATTTGTTAATCATAATATGTAAATAGTCAGGAACGTTTCAAGGATACATATTTTAGAGACTTCAGCTGTTGAAGTAGTAAATATGTGCACAATTTGTTAGGGAATTCTGCGATGTTGAAAGAGGAATCAGGAGGCAAACTCAGGGACACTCTGGAGACTCAGATGGCTTATGTTGAGAATAAGGTTTACTGAATTCAGGAGAAATGATACAGCGAGTAACACAGTGATGTGAGCACTGGCAGCATCAGTTCTGAGGAGTCTCTCTGGTCTTGGGTACTTATACTGTTTGGAAGGATGTTTTCTCCTAAAAGACTGACACTGCTCAATAACATTCAAGTTATTGTTGTGACTGGATCTGTGATTATGCTGCTATGGACTCTGTGATGAGAGCTGCCACAGTGCAGGAGGCTCCCCTGTAGTGGAATGGACAGAGCATACATAAGGCCTTTGTGGATGTAAAGACTGCTCTGGTTTCAGCTCCAGCCCAGGGAGTGCCGGACTACATGCAACCTTTCCAGCTGTACGTCAGAGAGAGAGAGAGAGGTTTGCTTGAAGTGTGCTGGTGTGGACATGCTTGTCATACCATCGCTAGGTGGCATATTACTTATCGGGGCTCTGTACAGTAGTGCGTAGCATGCCTGGCTGTTTAAGATCTATGGCTGCGGTTGCAGCGCTAGAAGAGAAATCTGCACCTCTGGTTTTAGCTCATGACGGCGTTGTATATGTTACACGCTTAGTGATGTACATAATTCATATAGCTGCCATACTGAACATAATTAACCACATATAGACCAAGTAATGACTCAATCATTTTGTCCAGTCCACACATCATTCTGAGAAGAGCACCTGTTTTTAAACACAAATTTCCCTGAAATATAATCTGTTCTAAATTCTGCTATTCTTTCTCCTATTGCAGAATCAAGTTATAATCGAGGCTGTGAGATGGTTATAAGCTGTGGGACACCACCTAGACCTGACCTGACCAGAAGCAGAGAAGGATTCTAAATTGAAGTTTAATTTAATACACAGATGGTTCAACCAGCAGACCCTCTGACATCACACGTCATGCAGGTAATGCTGTAGTCAATGACTAGACATTAGTGGAAGTGGGTACTCTCCCCCCTGAGTAGCTCAGTACAGGCAGTTGAACTGTTTGCTGTTATTATCTCCAAGGACAACGTCTCTAGCCTTTACACAGACTCCTGCTAACTTTAGGAGCAGTTTATGATTTGGCTCAAATATGGAAATAGAGAGGAATTTAAACATCAAGTGGAAAGCCAATAAAAAATAAAATAAAATAAAATAAAATAAATAAAATAAACATAACAAAAGGCTCAACAATTTGATTAAAGCAATTTTATTGCTTAAACAATTGGTTACTGTAACATGTAAGAGACAATTTTGGTTCTAACCCGGTTGTAGAGCAATAAAGTGAATTATAGCTGGATTATAATGGGTTTTATTTCAATAATAACATTGTTTGTTCCAAATTAGAGCCTGAAACTTGAACTGTGAGAGACTTAAGGAGAGTTCTAATCAACCACTTTGGATAGTTTAATTGATTTATAGAAGAATAATCTCATTCTACTTTATCAGATTTAATGATTTGATATATTTCTTCAGTCAATTTTGTGGGTTTAAACTGATAACAGAACTGAGAATAACTTTGAGGTTTTCATTTAATAATCAACAAAAGAAATTAGATGAATTAACACTGGATCTCTAACTAGACCACGCAGTATGCAAAGTTTAAAACTGTGTGAGGAACAGATGACTCAAGAAGGGAATTCAGTTTTCTGTCATGTGTGGGTGTTTGTTTGTTTAACAAGAAAGCTTTGTGATTAAAGAAATTTTCTTTCCAGCTGAAAACTAGGAGTGTTTTTAAGTTAAATATGGTTGATAAATAGTTACACACTCATGGATGATGTGGTACAGACACTTAGGAGTGTTTTTTGGGGTTACGTTGTTCATCTACATTCTCTCGTGCTGTATGCAGTCCAACTCGTGTTGGAAAAGGACGGATAGATGAGATCAGTCAATCATTTACAGATTAGCAGAAATATTAAGGTCTCCACAGAACTCAGGATAGGTAGAAAGAAGTAATCATACTATAGGTAGAAAGATTAAGTTTTACTATCAAAGAAAAATGAAAAAACATGTTGAAAACAGGGTTAAAATGGCATGATGCTCTCCCAATTATCCCAATTGTGCTGTATCCAATCCGCAACACTGCAAATTGGACCACAGGACTGAGCCCCTATGAGGTTCTCATGGGTCGGCCTATGTCCACATAGGAGCTAGAGCACCTTTGAACACACAAGGTCACTCTGTTATGGACTGATGAATGAATGGCTGAGTATGTGAAAATTGCTAACTGAAAATTTCATTTACAGGTCCCTACAAAAAAATGACTTACAACTGCAACTCTTCATAAGGCATCCATACCTGTAAAAGGAAAAAGGAAACAAACAAGGAGACATTACTTCAGAAAGGTACCACTTAGACTGGAAATGGACATTTTATTCACTGAAAATATATACTTAGATATGATTGATTGATTGATTGATTGATTGATTGATTGATTGATTGATTGATTGATTGATTGATTGATTGATTGATTGATTGATTGATTGATTGATTGATTGATTGATTGATTGATTGATTGATTGATTGATTGACTTACTATTTTTAGATTGATTTTAATCAATTGCTCTTGGATATAATATTGATTGCTTTTGTCTTTTTATCTTTTCAAAAAGTGTGGTTTGTTTTTATCGCATGATTATGAATTTTGATGTATATAGCACTTACCTTTTAAATGTTATAAGGCATTTACATTATTTTTTATTGACTATTTTATGTTCGACATTTCCGGTCTTAATGACGGTACACACCTGAAATTTCTATGATAGATACTTACCTTTAATGGAAGGCCTCTCCACCAGGAAACCACAGCCGGGACGGGGTGTCGGTCCGGACAGAGCAGGAACAAGTACGGCCTCGCAATTGTACACACGTGGACAAAATTGTTGGTACCCCTCAGTTAATGAAAGAAAAGCCCACAATGGTCACAGAAATAATTTGAATCTGACAAAAGCAATAATACATAAAAATTCTATGAAAATTAACCAATGAAAATCAGATATTGCTTTTCAACTGTGGTTTAACAGAATTATTTTAAAAAATAAACTCATGAAACAGGCCTGGACAAAAATGATGGAACCCTTAACTTAATATTTTGTTGCACAACCTTTTGAGGCAATCACTGCAATCAAACCATTTGTGTAACTGTCAGTGAGACTTCTGCACCTCTCAGCAGGTATTCTGGTCCACTCCTCATCAGCAGACTGCTCCAGTTGTCTCAGGTTTGAATGTTCCTTCTCCAGACACCATGTTTCAGCTCCTTCCACAGATGTTCAATAGGATTTAGATCAGGGCTCATAGAGGCCACTTCAGAATAGTCCAATGTTTTCCTCTTAGCCATTCTTGGCTGTTTTTAGTTGTGTGTTTTGGCTCATTATCCTGTTGCAAGACCCATGACCTGTGACTGAGACCAAGCTTTCTGACACTGGGCAGCACATTTCTCTCTAGAATACCTTGATAGTCATGAGATTTCATTGTACCTACACAGATTCTAGACACCCTGTACCAGATGCAGCAAAGCAGCCCCAGAACATAACAGAACCTCCTCCATGTTCCACAGTAGGGACAGTGTTCTTTTCTTCATATGCTTCATTTCTGCATCTGTGAACATAGAGCTGATGTACCAAAAAGTTCCAGTTTTGTCTCGTCTGTCCATAGGACATTCTCCCAGAAGCTTTGTGGTTTGTCAACATGCAGTTTGGTAAATCCAGTCTGGCTTTTTAATGATTTGTTTTCAACAATGGTGTCCTCCTTGGTCGTCTCCCATGAAGTCCACTTTGGCTCAAACGACGACGGATGGTGTGATCTGAAACTGATGTACCTTGACCTTGGAGTTCACCTTTAATGTCTTTAGAGGTTGTTCTGGGCTCTTTTCTTACCATTCCTATTATCCGTCTCTTCCATTTGTCATCAGTTTTCCTCCTGAGGCCACATCCAGGGAGGTTGGCTACAGTCCCATGGATCTTAAATTTCTGAATAATATGTGCAACTGTAGTCACAGGAACATCAAGCTGCTTGGAGATGGTCTTCTAGCCTTTACCTTTAACATGCTGGTCTATAATTTTCTTTCTAATCTCCTGAGACAACTCTCTCCTTGGCTTCCTCTGGTCCATGTTTAGTGTGGTACACACCATGTCACCAAACACCACAGTGACTACTGTAACCCTATAAATAGGCCGACTGACTGTTTACAAGTTTGTAGACACCTGTGATGCTAATTAGAGGACACACCTTGATTGAACATGTCCCTATGGTCACATTATTTTCAGTCTTTTCTAGGGGTCCCATCATTTTTGTCCAGGCCTGTTTTATGGGTTTATTTTTTAAAATAATTCAGTTGAACCACGGTTCAAAAGCAATGTTTGATTTTCATTGGTTAATTTTCATAGAATTTTTATTTATTATTACTCCCGGGCAGTACGTGAATAAAATCCATATGGAAAAAGCACTCCATAAGTTCTACTGCTTTGGCTATCCGCTTCTATTCAGATCCTGGTTTTTATCTTATTTTTGATTTTTCAATTAATCGCATAAACAGCACGTTTCATACATATTCACATACATTTTAAAAGCTCTTACTGCCTTCTGGCACACCTCCAGAGAGATCCAGGTATGTGGTCATACATGGTGTGGTGGTTAGAGCAGAGCTTGCCGGTCTGGGTTCACAACTTGGCTGGAACGGAGGTAGGAAGTACCCATACTGAAATGAACCAAATAAGATTCAGATGGTACAAAGTGAAAACAAACCTCCAATGCTCTACTCTTTCAGCCACTCCAGTTCTGCTCACATCCTGGCTTTTATTTATTTTTATTTGTGTTTTAATAATTATTTACTGGTTTATGTATAATGATTTTATGATGGCCTGTTTTTGACTTATGAAGTTGGTTTTATGTGTGTGTATATCTTTTAAGTACGTATTATTTTAGCATGTTTTCTTAGCCCGTATTATTCAGCACTTATTTAAAGTCCGTTATTTATTTTTGTATTGGTATGAAGTTGGTTTTCTGAGTGTATATATATTTTAAGCATGTATTCCTTAGCACTTTCTTACTTTTAGCACTGATTACTTAGCACTTATTTTAAGTCTGTCATTTATTTATGTATTTTATTTATTATATGTGAACATGTATATGAACTGTATGTTCTTAACTATTTTAATCTTCTTCAGGATCTTTTAATCTACAGATCTATGCTCTCTTTACTGAGACCACGGGAAAAGCAGAGGAAATTGTTAATAGATTAGGATCCTGCTGCTCTTCCTGTATGGTGGCCCAGTTTACCTCATTTCGATGATTTTAGTGGGTTTGACACACCATTTTTGGCCTTTTTTTTTTTTTTTTTTTTTAAAGGAATTTTAAGATTTTTAAAACCAGCAGTCCACCTGAGCCCGTGCCCCTTGCAGTGCTCTTATCAGAGCACTGCACTTTTACCTAAACCTAACCCAAACCCCACCTAACCCGAACCCCACCTAACCCGAACCCCACCTAACCCGAACCCCACCTAACCCGAACACCACCTAACCCGACATTTTTTTAACCCCAATATCTAGCATGTCCAATGTCCAAGCTGGACAAAGCAGTTGGAGTATAGAAATGATAACTACATTTACTATGGATAGTCTGCTGTATTACTGCAGCACTGAGGGACGATCGACACTGAGTCATGGACCATAATAATGCTGGTAACCATGGAAACCATACACTAAGACAGTGAAAGCTGCAGCCTAAAACTGTCCACAAGATAAAAGCTAAAGTATAAGTTAAATATTTGGAGTTTTGTGACTAAAACAAAATAAAAATCTACACTTTCACTAAAACAAAGTCAACATCAGATGCTTTGTACATTTAAACGCCGAAGTAAACTTTTGTCACTTTGTTTATTCTTATCAAACTTTGCCACCATTTGTCCTCATGGTGGTGCATGTTATTCCCCTCTACATGAAGACTGCCAAAAACGCCCCTGGGAGTCATTAATCATGTCAACATTTACTGAAAACATTAATTAGTGAGTGTCTGGATATTTAATGTGACTAAATGAGTTGTCAGGAGATTGTTGGATGGGAACATTTTTGGCAGAAGACAAACAACATTTACCCTCAAGAGGTTAGCAAAAGGCCCTGACTAATTAAGGAAACACATCCCTAAACAGAAGGAACAGTGACACTGCAGTTAACTTCATCTTTACTTTATATTTCAAGGTACAATTCAAAGGCTGTTGATTGAGGTTTTTTTTTAACTCCTGAAGTTCAGAAACTTGTACAAAGTGGAAAAGGAAAGTTAGCAATGCATCAGTCACATGAACAAACTGCCATGAGGTAAACAACATCAACGCCACGTCCAAATAATGTCACAGATCACTATCTATGTTCGTTTTTGCTTGCTGTTTACTTTCGTCTTCAGTCCCCTTGCTAATTCATTTGTACTCACTATCTATTTTTGTTTTCGCTCACTGTTTATTTTCATCTTTAATTGCTGATTATTCTCGTTGTCTTCTTTTCTGGCTCACAATTGCTTTCTGCTTTAGTTTTTGCTCACTGTTTACTTGTGACTTCAGTCAGGGTCTATTTTCATTTCTACATGCTGTTTACTTTGGTCTTTGCATGTTGTTTACTTTCATTATTGCTTATTATGTAAATTCATATCATCTATTAGAATTTTACATCAAGTTTTGAACTCTTCTGGATTTGGCATCTAATGTACACATCCATAAAAAATGTATGAAAACTGTGATGTAACAAAGATAATAAACAAAATTATGAGTAAAAGTTGAACTGCTACTAAACTTTGCAAATGATGAGGTGTGTTATTGTTGTTCTGGAAATGTTGTCTTCAGTTTGGTGAAATACTCCGAGGTGTCACAAAGAGAAATCCCCACATCTGACCTCATCCCCTGACAACTCATTTAGATGCATTAAATATTCATTAATGTTTGAGGAGATGATGTGTTCCTCTGTAGAGACAAAGTTTAACAAGCACAAGCAAGTCCAAAATAAATGGAAGAAACTTTAGCGTCTGTCCTGAAAACTTTGCTTACATGTTAAAGGTGCCTGTTAACCCAGAACATGGAGGAAAAATCCAAACATGTTCTAAAAGGGTCGTGTCTAAACTCACATCAGAATATTTTTTGACACCTAACCACATAGTTTTGGTGGTTAAACTTACCAGGTTTTTAGCACATAGTTAATGTTGTGAAGGGGTTAGTTTCACCCCCAATCAGAATTTTTATGAATTTAACCAAACAGCAAGTGAAAATGGAAGTCAGCAACTGAAAACGAAACTAATCAGCAAGTAAAAGTGAACATAAACAGAGCAAAATGACACTTTTCAGCTTCTGGAAAAGACAGTTACTAGTGAGCTTGGTTAAAAGTAACCAACAACTGAAGATAAAAGTAAAAAGCTTGTGAAAACAAAAGTAGACGAGTGAAAAGAAAAGAGCAGGCAACGACAAAAGCAAACAGCAAGCTAAAATGAAAGTAGACAGAGAGTGAAGCCAGAAGTAAACAGCAAGTGAAAATGACGAGAAAAGTAGACAGTGAGCGAAAATAAAAGTAAACAATGAGCAATAATCATTATCATTGTCGCTCACACTTTATTTTCATTTATGTATGTGAAATTTATGTATCAAATTTATTTGGTTAAATTCATGAAAATTGTGATTTGGGGTGAAACTAATCCCTTCACAACATGAACTAAGTGCTAAAAGCCTGATAAGTTTAGTCACAGTTTTCATACATTTTTATGGATGAGGATGTTAGATGTCAAACCCAGAAGAGTTACAAACTTTATGGTCAGATGTGGGGATTTCTCTTTGTGACACCTTGGAGTATTTCACCAAACTGAAAACAACATTTCCAGAACAACAATAACACGCCTCATCATTTGCAAAGTTTAGTAACAGTTCAACTTTTACTCATAACTTTGTTTATTATCTTTGTTGTTGTTTGAATTAGACGATAACGCAAAAATACTTCACAGTTTTCATATATTTTTATGGATGTGGATGTTAGGTGTCAAATCCAGACAAATTAAAAATTATGTAAAATCCTAATAGACAGTGTATATTATCATAATATACAAATCTCATATATGACTTTCTTTCAATTTTATTCTCTTTACTTTCGCCTTCACTCACTGTTAACATTGATTTTTGAAAGCTGTTTAACTTTTTCAGGGGGTCACAGTTTACTTTCTTTTTCATTCTGTGGTTATTGTTGTCTCCACTTTCTGTCTTCTTTCATTTTCATTTGTTTCCTTTTGTTTTGACTCGCTGCCGACTGTCAGTGTTTACTTTTGTTTTTATTCACTCTCTGCTTTTGTTTTTTTCTCATTGGTAACTTGTTTTCACAGTTTCCTTTCACCTTCTCTTGCTGTTAACTTTCTTTTTTTTTGGCCTTTTAGGCTTCGTTATAAAGGACAGTGGAGAGAGACAGGAAAGTGGGGAGAGGAATGGGGTGAGGACCTGCAGCAAAGGACCATGGGCTGGATTGTACCTTTACCACCAGCGGATACTTCTGCCAAGGGCTTGAGCTGCCTGCTGACGAGTGTTTCCTGGATTTTGAAGAGCAATGGCCTGTGCACCACTCTCAGACTCTAAAAGAGCAGTTTTAACGACCTTACTCATGGCCATGTAAACAACGCTTTTCGTGTGCTGCTTTACTTGGCTGTCAGTCACTGACCAGTTCATCCTCTGTGCCATCATCAACACCCTACGTTCCAACCTCCTACCTCATCAACTAGCCCACACTCTGGAATTCATGGTTCCATCGGCCTTTCATGGTTTCCCTCATTCTCTATCTCTCGTACATCTGAAAAAGACCAGAAAATGTCAATAGACTTTCCCATCTGACCCTGCTGTTCGTTACCAAGACTGGTCAAGTTGCAACCTGATCCTGGTTCCACTTCCTGCAAATTCTGACAACATTCCGAATCTTCTCCGACCTATTCTCTGGCCATTCCTGGCGTATTAGCACAGCTTTAACAGCTGCCAGCTGAGTCTTTCTGAAGCACCTAATTTCAGGCCATGGGCTGTTGGTCATTGCAAGCATGTCAGCTTTTCATGTGCTCCACCCATTCACACCTGCAGTATGTTAGACCCACTCTTTCATTTCATCCTTATGGGGGGGCTTTTTGGGAGTCTGCCATCTTGGTAGCCATCGCTGATCCCTGACGAAGCCTTCCCCTACATGGCAGCAACTCAACTCAGTCATCATCAATATAACACTCCTTTACATTTAATGATCAAGCATGATTCTAATGAATTGTGTTAAAAAAGACAATATACAGCACACTTTGCACACCAATTTTTGTGCTCCAACCACATCACCATTTTGTTAAAATAGCAAAAACTAGAACCTTGTCTTGTCATACATGCCACACATTTAGTTCCACTGATGTTTGAGGCCTAAAAAGTTAGTGAAATGTTGACCAAAGACTATATTTTGAGGAGGAATTATCAATTCATCCCTGTACACACACTTCCAGGAACTTTCTGGGGCTCCACAACCACCCTTGTTTTGAACTTTTGCACTTTTTGTCCAATTTCAAGGCATAGTGATCAAAAATTTGGCACCAGCTGTTGCCATTCAAATCTGGAAGAAGTAATGTTGTCTGTGTCTTTACAACCTTTTGTGACAATGGCAGTTATATTAATAACTCTAACAATACTGAACCCTTAAAAGGGCTTCCCAACTCAATTTGTTGGGAGAAAGCAACATATTTCCTGGATTTTGTCTGAATTGACCCACAACAGCAAATTAAAACAGCACCACATGTCACCAAGGACACAACAGCTCCTTTATTGTGATGTCAGCAATACAGCAGGAAATATCTGTTAATCGGCTGTTAACCCTATGGACAGGTGAAGAAGTCACGTGAGATGTTTGTGAGGATGAAGCTCATATACAGTGTCTGACGGTAGAAACCTTGCAGTCCAGCTCTGCTCACCTGGAAACCAGAACAACCTCCAACCTGCAGACTCAACAGATGCCTGTGATGACTCTGGATCTTCATGGTTTGAATACAAACTGCCAGGTTGTCTTTGTGTTTTATTTTCAGGGACAATGAGAGGTTCAGTTCACCTCTAAAATGTCACATGCGAATGATTCCATTCACGATGAAGCTCAGGATGACAGGTTCCTTGAGATTCTGATGGTTTCATCTCTGTCTACAATTCCATCCTGTGTGTTTCTCTACATTAATGGGATCATGTTGTTCACTCTGAGGAGTAAAGCTGTGTTTTGTGAGACTGCTCGGTACATTCTGCTGTATAACCTGTTGTTTGCTGAAACTGTGCAGCTGGTTCTGAGTCAGGTTCTGTTCCTGTTGGCTGCTGATAGAGTAATAATGACGTATCCTCTATGTGGATTTCTCACCCAGCTTGCTAATCTCACCACTACGATCTCTCCTCTCACTCTGGTGGTGATGTCTGTGGAGAGATATGTTGCTGTGTGTTACCCACTGAGACATGCTGATATCGTCACTGTCAGAAACACAGGTGTGTCAATAATTTTGATTTGGATGTTTTCTTTTTTAGATGTTCTTTTTCGAGTTCTTCTGCTGTTAGAGGTTCTTGTAGAAGAGCTGCAGAGTCTGCAGATGAAAAACTATTGTTCGAGCACAAGCATGTTCGTTGGACCAATATCTCATGCTTATAGCAAAGCATTCACTTGTTTTGTGTTCACATCAGCCGGTGTGGCAATCATTTCCTCCTATATTGGTGTTGCAGCAGCAGCCAGGTCGGCCTCTGCAGACAAAGCTTCAGCCCATAAGGCTCGAAACACACTGCTGCTGCATCTGGTGCAGTTGGGCCTCAGCCTCTCCTCCACAGTTTACTCTCCACTGCTCATTGCTCTGTCAACAGTAGTGGTCAGGGTTGTCTTTGTCCGCATCCAAACTCTTGTTTATATGTTTATTTTCATTGTGCCCAGATGTCTGAGTTCACTCATCTATGGCCTCAGAGATCAGAGCATCAGGCCTGTCCTCATGTTTTACCTCTGCTGCCGACTGAGACTCTCAGTTGTCAAAGTAAAGTCTGAGGTCTCATCCTCGGCTTAAATGTAAATGGACAAAGCTTTATGTGTGCCTGGCAATGTGGTATAAATGGTAAATAACATCCTAAAGCTACCAAATCCTTGATTTAGCTTGAAAGCTTCTGAATGAGCTTCACAGACATTACATTGTTTTGAGAATGTCGTTCTGTAGTTTTGTCATTCTGTCTTAAACTCTCTGTGACAGTAGAATCCTGTCACAACAAAGTATTATTGTTCTTACTAAGATTATATTATTTGTGATTGTTACATTACATTTGAATTTTTACTGTCAGCTGTTACACTGATCATGTTGAGTTCTGAGGATTTTCTGCTGCTTTTTTCCTCTGCTGCTCTCTGAAGGAAATTCACTCTACCTGGTTCTCTGTCCTACATAGCATCAGCCACCTCATCTGAAATATACCTTTAACCTCTCCAAACATCTCTGTCTCATCTTTCACTGGAGTTTTTATCTGCTGTGTTGCTGCCAGAGAAAGAAAAATATGTTTGAATTTATAAAATGTTTCAGCCACAAATGGGAAACAATTGTCTGATAACAAAAGTGATTGATGGTTGCCTTTTCTTGTTTGTCATTTTATTCATATTATAGTTGATGCAACCACAGTTTGGCAAAATTTTACAACAAGGGATGACTGAAAGCAAAATAACATCACAGCAAATGTATTGTGTTTGAAGAAAATCTGGGACTTTGATATGAGGTTGAAAAATGATACAGATAGGACAAAACCGCAAAAGAGAAATGAGGGAGGCAATGTAAAATAAAGTATTAAGAAAAGCACATCCAAAGGTCAGGTTTTTATTCAGGACTCTGAAGAATTCAAAACAGACTAATGTGCAGAAATCTGCATAATTTAGATGATGATCATTGTGTTCCATTGCCTACCAGAAAAGACAGCTTTACGAGGTCTGCAGTGCAGCTTGAGAAAATGAAAATAGAAATCATAATGACTACGACAGATATGTAGTCAAATTATGATTGAACAGAAGACATAGATTAGCCAGACAATAGAAATGAAACATGAAGTGTACACATGGTGTACAATACAGAAAATAGTCTGTGATAATAAGTTCTGAGTCAAAAGAGGTCAGTGATTCATGCAGAGGTACAGAAAGAAAACATGAAGGTTTAAAGTCCTGCAGAACATTTTCATACAGTCACTTCTTTTAATAAAAATGTATGCAGATATATCCCATGGACTTCAAAAGTCCCTCTATTGTATATTGACCCGGACAATTTTCAAGTTATTTAGGACAAATTTCATGTCATTCTGGACCAATTTTCCATAATTATGGATAATTTTAAAGTCATTTTGGACAATTTTCGAGTCATTTTGGACAGTTTTTTTCTGTTATTTTCAACAAGTTTTATGTCAGCTTGGATCGTTTTTTATCATTTTGGATCATTTTTGTGTTTTTGGGATAATTTTCAAGTAATTTCCTGTTATTCTGGACTAATTTTCTGTAATTGTGGATCATTTTCAAGTCATTCTGTATGGGTCAATATATAATTGCAGGATTTTTTGTATCATAGTTGACATTTTAGTGATATCTAGTCACTTTTTTATTAATAAATGATTGTTTCCATTTCAAATAATTATAAAATTTGTAAAGACGTGATCATAATGAACTTCAAATAGAACTGTATGCAAGATATATCCCATGGGCTTCAGCAGTCCCTCACTTCTGTACTGGCCCCCATGCTACTGATGGTGCAGAAGTGGCCTGCAGCTGCTCCTCTGAATCCACCACTGGGGGGCGCACCGCTTGGCTGTTCTGTGTGACGCAGACGGAAGTGTTTGTGTCATTGTCCCATCCTCTGGTCCTCCTCCTCTTCCTCAGCATCCTCCTCCTCCTCCGTCGCCATGGTGCAGATGATGGAGTCGCAGTGTGAGTATTTCATGTATTTCCCGGCGGTGCCCATCACGGATCTGTCTGACCCGGCGCGCTACCGGACGCTGCCCCGCCGGAGCCACCTCTACCTGGGGGAGACCGTCCGCTTCCTGCTGGTGCTGCGCTGCAGGGACGCCGGGGCGACGCCGACCGAACCCGGCCCCGGCCCCGGCCCCGGCCCCGGTAAGGAGGCAGGGAGGATGCTGCCAGAGTTGGTGTTTTTGGTGTCAAACAGAAGCAGCTGATAGTGTCCAGACTGATGTTTTTATCCATTCATTTTCGCACAGAGCCTCCCTGTGAGTCTCATCAGTGCAAGGCGTTCATGTTTTACCTGCAGAATTCATCATGTAGCCAGACTGTGGATAATTAATGTGCTTTTATAGTAACCCACCAAAGAAGGAGAAAATGCATGAGCACAGTAGCTGCAGAGAGTAACCAGGAAGTGCTTCTATTATGTTTTAAAAGCAACAACACATTCATTGTATTTAACATTAGAGCTTCATC
Source organism: Amphiprion ocellaris (assembly GCF_022539595.1). Lineage (NCBI taxonomy): Eukaryota > Metazoa > Chordata > Actinopteri > Pomacentridae > Amphiprion > Amphiprion ocellaris. Next base: position 2,097,961 of record NC_072779.1, read on the forward strand.
AATGAGTGGATTAACCAATGAGTCAACAGAGAGAAAAATAATCTGCTAGTTGGACCCAGTCAGTGCCAAAACTTACCAATTCCAGTTAACACGGCACAAAAGCAGCATTAAAATTTCTGTGAAAACTGGACAAAAGTAGAGCGAAAATATGTGTGAGTTTTTTCCCAAAATTGAACTATAACACCAGATAATATGGAACCAAAGCAGGACCAAATTAACAGATAATATGGAACCAAAACAGAACCAAAACAGAGATGATATGGAATCAAAACAGGACCAAAATAATAGATGATATAGAACCAAAACAGGATTGAAATAACAGATAATATTGAACCAAAACAGGACCAAAATAACAGATTATATGGAACCAAAACACCAGATAATATGGAACCAAAACACGACCAAAATAGCAGAATATATGGAACCAAAACAGGACCAAACCAGAGATGATATGGAAGCAAAACACGACCAAAATACCAGATAGTACTGAACCAAAACAACAGATAATATGGAACCTAAATAGGACAAAATACCAGATAAAACTGAGCTAAACTGTGGCTAAAAGCAGCAAAATCACTCTCTGTCAAGGCGAGGCTGTTCCTCCTTGTGTTACCTTTGGAGATCCTCATCATCAGAATGAACCTAAACATGAACCTTTCCTCCAGCAGGCGGCCCTGATGCTGGTGCAGCAGGTTTTGGGTCAGAGTCGGCCAGCAGCCGGGCGTGGAGGGAGCTGGCCGGCTCCCTGTGTGCTGTGGCCAGCGTCAGTCCAGGCGAGAGCAGCCGCCACCGGGGCAACCACCACCAACATCACCCGGACTACCAGAGCAGCGGGGACGAGGCCAACGAGGACGGCGAGGACGACTACATCGCAGCCGCCGAGGCAGCCATCGCGGCGCTGGGCAGCAGGGTGGACTCCCGGTGTCGGAACTTCAGGGACTGCAAACCGCTGCTCATCCACAATTCGTCTGGAACGGCCTCCAGGGAGTTCCGCAGGGCACCTGTCCAGGTATCGTGGTGTTGATGTCGGTCGACTGGTCCAACACTGACATGGATCATCATATACTTGACATCATTCAGACATTCAGGCTCTCCAGCAGATAGATCCTCATGGCTTTGGTGACCTTTAGTCTTTGTTGTTTGACATTCTAAACTCCAAAACCTTCTGGTGGGATTAAGAGGCATTATGTCTTTTAAAACGGGGATGTCCAACATGCGGCCCGTGGGCCAAAACCGGTCCTCCAGAGGGTCCAATCCGGCCCTGAAAGTGTAAAAATTCCAGAGAAGACATTAACTGCAGATTGAAAATTAGTAAAACTATAAATTTAAAATCATTTCTAGACCATGAAAAGTTTAGCTCATAAAGTAAAATACTAGATTGTTCATTATTCTTTTGTCATTTTGTGTTTCATTTTTGTAATATTTTGTTTTGTTTGTTTTGTTTTTTGTCTTTTTTGTCTTATTTTTGTCATTTTATATTTGTGCTTTATTTGTTGTTTTGTGTATCATTTTTGTCGTTTGTTTAATTTTTTGTCTAGTTTTTGCCGTTTTGCCAGTTTTTTGTCACTTTGTAACTTTTTTGTATCTTTTTTGTTTTGTTTCATGTCATTTGTCTCATTTTTTGTCATTTTGTGTCTCAATTTTGGAACATTTTGTCTTTTTTTATTTTTTGTCATTTGTCTCATGTTTTGTCGTTTTGTTTCTTGTTTTTGTCATATTGTTTCCTTTTTGCCTCACTTGTGTTTTTTTGTCATTTTGTGTTTTGCTTTATTTGTTACTTTGTATATCCTTTTTGTCATCTGTGTAATTTTTTTTGTCTTGTTTTTGCCGTTTTGTCAATTTTTTTGTCACTTATTAACTTTTTTCGTGTCGTTTGTCTCATTTTTTGTCATTTTGTGTCTCATATTTGTAATATTTTGTCTTGTTTTTGTTGTTTTTTGTCTGACTTGTTGTTTTGATCATTAAGTAAAATACTATATCGTCCAGTTCCAGATGACTAAACGTTGTGTTCCTTTGTAGATATACCTTGGTCTGGAAGTAGTATTGTGGAAATGAATTGAGGCATAAGATTTCCTAAATTGAACTTATTTTTCTTCATAAATTTCAGGTTGTTCATGATGTTTTGTAAAAAGATAATCCCTTAAATGTGAGCATTTTCAGAATGTTCTTTTTTGCACTAAAACAAAGGGAAATGTGGAGTAGTGGTTATTTATAGGTTATTAGGCTGCGATTTTACAGGTGCGGATCACTTCAGATCAAACTGGGCTGAATGCGGAACCTGAATTAAAATTACTTTGACACCCCTGTTTTAAAACAGTCACCAGAATTGCATTATTTATCACAACCAGAAACTGTAAAAACAGAAAAAAAAGGTTAGACTCTCTGTCACATACCAGAAAAATCCCCAAACCTGTGCTTAAAACTGTGATATCTAATCAAGATCACTTTATTCTGCATGTCTCGTTTTAAAATTCGCCAAAAGTAATCATTTGCTTTCACCAGAATGTGTAAAAATCTACAAATTCTGCAATCTCTGACAGACTTTTCGGCTGAACTGCAGGCAGTGTTTACACAGAGCATAGAGAAGACTTGCACTAATGTGGTTTTGGTGGTTACACATTTTCCGTTTTTGTAAAATAAATAATCCTAAAATGGAACCTTTTTCTCGGTCAGTTACATTCTAGCTAAACAGAAGATGTTTCTGAGTTCTCTCTGCTTCTAGTCATGGTTTTTCTGTTTCCATTGAGGTGCAGGACTTTATGTTGCAGTGAAAAATGAACCAACGGTGAGTTAAAATGTGACAGGAGCAAAGATACACTGAGAAACAGCTTGGACCTCAGATGGTTAAATGGCTGCAGGAGGTTCCTTGATTATTTTCTCTGTTTCAGTCTCCTCTGGACGAGCCGGTGGTTCTGACGGATGAAGTGATCTTTCCTCTCACCGTCTCTCTGGACAAACTTCCTGTCAGCACCCTGAAAGTCAAGGTCAGGAGGAACACCAGTCGGTTTCATTTCTGAGTGTGATTTTATGGCATTTTAAACCTGTAAAGGTTTTTCCAGACTCCAGCTACAACACAAAATACATGTACAGACCGTATTCAACATTAGAGAGCCGAGTGATTGATTAGTTCACCGAGAGGGAATAAATCTGCAACATTCCTGTTGTTTCCAGATCAAAATGCTAGATATTTGATGGATTTTCCTTCTTTGTAATGACAGAAATTTCTAGATCTTTCAGATTTGTCTTGCTGAAATGTTCACAGTTTTAGGCCAACAAATCTATTAATGATAGAGGATTAATGAAAACAAAATAAATTCTCCAATGCACACCCAGAATTCTTAGAAATAAATGAGAGCAACAACTTGCAGTCATAGTTGATATTTTCTGTCAGTTTTAATTCTTTGTGCAAAAAACGTTCAGCAGGTTACCAAACATGGACTAAAACTCACATCAATACTGAAACAAACCAGGGTTCAAACTTCAGTGAACATTAGATCAAAGCAGGGATAAAATATACATTTTGTCCCAAACTGGAGTTAAAATTTTCATACATACTTAACAACACCATGCCTAAAATTCCTGTTAACATTGGACTAAACTGGGATTAAAGCTCCAAAGAATATTGGGCTAAAACTGAGGTAAATATTAAGGGTTGACAAAGGTCGAAACATCTGAGAATTTCGTCCTGAAACAGCTGTAAGATGTGCTCATTATTTGATCAATTCTTTCGAGCAGAAATTTAAAAAATTTGGTGTTTCAAACTGTTGGAATTTTTCCCCGTTCAGCTTTTTATTAAAAAGAAAAAACAAAAATGAATGAAAATAAAATAAAATCTCTAATCCACGCCCTGAAGAACACATAAAAACCCTTAAAACATAAATGTGAGAACAACAACCTGCAGCCAGAGTTGAAAAGCTGTTTTATTCACATCTAGAAGTGGTAAAATTCTGCAGTACTGGAAGCAAAACGGGCTGCACAGTGGTGTAGTGGTTAGCACTTTCACCTTGCAGCTAGAAGATCCCTGGTTCGTGTCCCGGCTTTCCCGGGATCTTTCTGCATGGAGTTTGCATGTTCTCCCTGTGCATGCGTGGGTTTTCTCCGGGTACTCCGGCTTCCTCCCACAGTCCAAAAATATGCTGAGGTTAATTGATCATTCTAAATTGCCCGTAGGTGTGAATGTGTGAGTGATTGTTTGTCTATATATGTAGCCCTGTGACAGACTGGTGACCTGTCTAGGGTGTCCCCTGCCTTCACCTGAGTCAGCTGGGATAGACTCCAGCCCCCCCCCCCCCCCCCCCCCCCCCCCCCGCGATCCTAATGAGGATTAAGCGGTGTATAGATAATGGATGGATGGATGGAAGCAAAACAACACAATAATAATCTCAGTTTGCAGATTGTCGACGGCTACAACGAACCAAACTCCACAGAAAACTGGACCAAGACGGATTATTATCGGAATGTTAGTGTGAAAGGTGTCAGCAAACTCAGGTGTGATCCAGAAAACTGGCTTCAGATTCTGTTTTTAGGACTCTTTGTCATTCTTTTGTGGCTTTCCAGGTGATGGTCACGGTGTGGAAGCGGGAGGCAGAGAAGGTGGAAGTGCAGGAACTCGGCTACCTGAGCGTCCTGCAGCAACGAGAGCCGACACACACCTTCAGACATGACCTGAACACCTTCAAGGCTCAGGGTAAACACGTTTCTACTTCTATACCTGTTTGGATCTTTATTTTGTGAACCACCGTCACTTTCCTGCTCGGAAAACAAGCAGAAGTCGTCAGGCTGCTTGCAGTACCAGTTCCAATCACATGGGGCAGTGTTTCATCAGAATTACGCCCTGGTTGGTTCATCAGAATAAATCATCACATGCTCTGAACTCACTGTATTTCAGAAAAGGGAAGTTTGTTTAACTGAGGATGTAAAAATACAGAAAAAAGGATAAAAGTGGTAATTATTCAGGTCTTAAAATAAGTAGCATTTATTTGCATAATACATGTTTACAAGTGACAGCATATCACTTAAATGCAAAATGAATCTAAACCATATCACCTCTCAATAACTGCTAAATTGAACAGCTGAATATTTCCATACAGAAATACTTTAAAAGAGCAATATTGAAAATTCAGGCCTCAAAGCAGAAACTTAAAGCAACAAAAGTGAATCCACCTGTGATCATTGAAACTAAACTGAGTCTAGCTGTGATTTACAGTCAGTGTAGCTGCATGAACATGCTTCTAAAACGAGCTGTGAATCACCAGAACTTTCTCAGTTTTGGATCTGTTTTATCTATCTGCATGTCTGCATCGTGGCTCCACAAACATTATCATGAAAAACTTGTGGAAAAATCTTTTTTGTGTTTCTAAAGGTGTGGCTGCATTAGACAGACACAAACAAATACAAACGCTATTTTTTTTGTTTATTGTTTACAAGAAAAACTAATGATGACCCTCTGTTTTCCTCTGTCTTCCGTTAACCAGAGACACAGTGGAGACTCAGATGGCTTAAGTTGCGAGTAAGGTTCAGGAGAAGTGACACCGACAGAGCAGCAGTACATGCAAGCAACACCAGCATCAGTTCTGAGGATTCTCTCTGATGTTTGGATCGATATTGTAGTTGGGAGAAGGTCAGATTTAGATTACAGACCAACATGGAGACAACTAGCCTCCTTAGTCATGTCAGAATAGATCATATCTCCTGCAGCGTCTGCCCGTCTAAGGGCCATTGTGACCTTAGAAAGGGGAAAGAGTCATTTTTCCTTCACACTGGGCTCATGGATTATGTTCATTTTATTGTTTCTTACCTTAGAATGGCGTTACTTTTTAACTAACAACTAGGAAAAGACCATCTTTTCCTAGTTGTCGGTTAAAAAGTAACGCTGTTCTATGTTGGGCTCAGATGGAGTCCTGAATGTTGGGCGTGAACCTGACCAGGACTACCACAGTGAATGCATAGTCCTGACAGTGAAGCACGGAGGTGGATGTGTGATGATATGGAGCTACGTGAGTGCAAAAGGTGCTGGGGAGATAATATTTATAGATGAATGTCTGTGGATAAACTAAAATACTGACTAAGAAGATGAGATCCCCAGTCTGCAGGAGCGGTATGAAGGCAAACTCTCCAGAAATAAACCGTTTGTTTGACTTAATAAGATGATAAAAGCTTTATTTTAGTCATAGTTTGAACATTCCTGGAAATGTAAACTGATGGCACCGTGTGAAGTTGTGTTTGGTTTTCAGTCCAATCAAACAATCATATATCTACTAACAGCATCAATCAGTGACCTTAATAATTGCAGCTACAGACGACTGGACTAACTTTCTTCTATTATTTCGGCAGTGAGCACCACCCTGACCGTCCTGCCGTCTCCAACCGTCCGCTGTAAGCAGATGACTGTTTCTGGGAGACAACTTGCAGTCCTAAAAGGTACACAATCACTTTTAATCAATCGCTGTTATTAACTGGATTCCCACTGGAGCAGAAAAAGTTCATGATTGATTTCTCCAAATAATGTAAACACTAAATTTCAACTTCCACTTCCACACTTATTACACTGCCTGCAGCGGCTACGGGTCAAATATTGATAATTAGAATCAATATTATTAGAGTTATAGTAGCTTTGCAGATCATGAGCGGGAAATTAATTCCAACATTTAGGAGTTAAACGGCCTTTGTGACGTCGTTCAGAGCTTTATAAGTGATTACTACACGAAACTCAAAGCTGTTTGTTTCTGTCTCAAATGTCTAAATCATCTAGGACAACATTTTTTCTAACTAAAATTTTGTTTCCTTCTCCTCTCAGTGCTGAATGAGTCGTCTCAGGAGGAGGTGAGTATTCGAGATGTTCGGATTTTACCAAACCTCAACGCCTCCTACCTTCCCATGATGCCCGACGGCTCCGTGCTGCTGGTGGACAACGTGTGGTACGTATTAACATGATTTACTGAATTAACTTCATATTAGTTTTTGTTACATTACACTCTCCTAAGTTACAGTTTGTATTTGTTACATTCTGATGCATTATGTTCTGTAGCATAACTTAAGTTGCACTCCAATGCGTTATGTGACATTGCCATACATTACATGTTATTTCTTTGTAGTCTATTATGTTAAAATTTAAGTTGTGATATTCTGTTGTGTTGTGTTCTAGTTTTGGGCTGAGTTCAGGTTAGTTTTAGATCAGTTCTACACAAGGTTTGGACTAGTTTTAGACTAGTTTTGGGCTGATTTTGGACTAGTTTGGGGCTAGTGTTGGACTGGTTTTAGACTGGTTTCAGACTAGTTTTGTGCTGGTTTTAGGCTAGTTTTGGAATGGTTTTAGATTAGGTTCTGACTAATTTTGGACAAATTTTGAGCAGATTTCAGACTCCTTTCAGACTGATCTTAGACTAGTTTTAGGCTAGTTTTGGACTAATTTTAGACTCGTTTTGTGCTGGTTTAAGACTGGTTTTAGAGTAGTTCCAAATTGATTTTGGATTAGTTTTTGGACTAGTTTTAGACTAGTTTTAGACTAGCTTTGGACCGGTTTTAGACAAGTTTTTGGATTAGTTTTTGCTGCGTTTGGACTGGCATTAGGCTAGTTTTGAACTGATTTTAGACCAGTCTTGTTGTGTTACAGTCTAATAATTAATGTTCAGTTGCAGTCTGTTAGTTTGCCTTTTGCTGGAACACATTTTAATATATTTTGGGATTTTATATGACATATTATATTTAGCACTTTATATTCTTTGACTTCCTGCCACATTACAGTTTATTTAGCATCTGTTAGTTTTTCTTTCCTGATGTGAGTCTGATGGAACCCATTCTGCCCTGTAGCCACCAGTCCGGTGAGGTCGGCATGGCGTCTTTCTGCCGGGTGGACAGCTTGGCTTGTCGCCTTCCCAGCATGCTCAGCTCTTTGGAGGAGCACGACTTCTTGTTCCAGCTGCACCTCAACGACATGCCGCAGGACGACTCCAACGAGGTTCGTGTGGTTGTTGGGATGTTTGATATCATTCCTCTAAGCCAATAATAGAATAGAATATTCTTTATTGTCATTATACAATGTATAACGAGATTGCAATGAGACACTTTGAAAGGATATTATCGCTCAACATGAGGCTCCTGATGTGACTGCAGCTCCTCAGGTTCTATTGTAAGAATGTTTTCTTGATCCGTCCCTCTATGGTGAATGTCGGTGTGTACTGTTGTGTTTTCAGGGGCTGGAGGTTCCTCTGGTCGCTGTGCTGCAGTGGTCGACTCCCAAGATGCCTTTCACCAACTGTATCTACACCCACTACAGGTCAAACATCATTCAAAGTCCTCAGATACTGCATCACAAGTTAAAGAACAGACATAGTTTTGGGCTGCTTTTAGGCTGGGTTTATTCTACTTTCAGGCTAGTTTTGGACTAGTTTAAGACTGATTTCAGACTAGTTTTGGACTAGCTTTAGGCTAGTTTTGGAAAGGTTTTAGATTAGGTTTGGACTTATTTTGGACTTGTTTTGAGCAGATTTTATGCTTATTTCAGACTGATCTTAGGCTAGTTTTAGGCTAATTTTGACTAATTTTAGACTCGTTTTGAGCAGGTTTAAGACTAATTTTAGGGTAGTTTTGAATTGGTTTTGGATTAGTTTGGACTAGTTTTGGGCTCCTTTTAGGCGGGGTATAGTCTGCTTTCTTTCTTCACTTTTTGCGATGATCCTCTGTCTTCCGTTAACCTCCAGGTTGCCCAGCATCCGTCTGGACCGGCCGCGGTTCATCATGACGGCGAGCTGTCCAAGCACCGTTAGGGTGAAGGAGCACTTCAAGGTCAAATACGTCCTGCTCAACAACTTGCAGGACTTCCTGGCTGTCCGGCTCGTCTGGACTCCAGACGGTTAATATGGATTTAAAATTTAAAACATAGTAAAGCATTTTATCCAGTCGGATCTTGTTCAACAGGAAATCCACCTGGAATCTTCTTCTCTGGGACTCAGATGTTCAGACAGATTCCACTCTTTTTGTGGAGTAAATATGAAACTACAGACAGCAAGTACTTAGCTTAACTAGGTTTAAGCTAAGCTTGAGCCTAAGCTAGTTTAGTTTTAGAGTAGTGTTGGACTACTTTGCACTGAGTTTTAAACTTATTTGATCTCAATTTCTGACTGATTTTTGTTCTGGATTTAGGACTGGATTTTAAAGGATTAGTTGTGGGTTGGTTTGGTCTTGATGTTGGACTGGTTTGGACTTGGTTTTAGACCAGTTAAGTCTTGAATAAGGACTGGTTTTGGATTTGGTTTTGGACTTGGTTTTAGAATTTGTTTTGGACAGGTTTGATCTGATTTTGGACTGGTTTGGGGATTTGATTTTAGGCTTCATTTTGGATAGGTTTGGTCTTGATTTTTAACTTGTTTTTGAATACTTTTTGACAATTTTAGACTTGATGTTAAACTGGTTTGGTCTTGAATTTAAACTACTTTTGGACTTGGTTTGGGATTAACTTTAGACTTAGGTTGGTACTGTTTTGCACTTGATTTTAAACAGGTTTGGTCTTGAATTTGAGCTCATTTTGGGCTTAGTTTTAGACTAGATTTGTCTCTTTTTGGGAATAATTATTAACCCTCATTTAGACTGGTTTGGACTTGGTTTTAGACCAGTTAAGTCTTGAATAAGGACTAGTTTTTGACTTGGTTTTGGACTTGATTGTAAAAAAATTTTTGGCCAGGTTTGGAATTTTTTTGCCATGGGTTTTGGATTTGGTTTGAACTTTGTTTTAGAGCGGTTTAGGTCTTGAAGTTGGAATGATTTGGACTTGCTTTTGGACTGGTTTGGGAATTTGGCTTTAGAATTCACTTTTTAACAGATTTTTGAATACTTCTTGACTAATTTAGACTTGATGTTAAACTGGTTTGGTCTTGAATTTAAGCTACTTTTGGACTTGGTTTTGATCAGTCTTAGACTTGGGTTGGTACTGTTTTGCACTTGATTTTAAACTGGTTTGGTCTTGAATTTGAGCTTGTTTTGAGTTTAGTTTTAGACTAAATTGGTCTTGCTTTGAGACTTAATGTTTGACTCTCATTTAGACTGGTTTGAACTTGGTTTTTAACTGGGTTTTACTAGGTTTTGGCTAGTCTGGACTTAGTTTTAGCTTTGTTTTTGGATGGTTTTAGAATTTGTTCTGGATTGGTTTTGCTTTGTTTTTGCTGTTTTCTAACTGTATTTGCGTGTTTCAGGTCGCGGTCAGGGTGAGGATGCAGCTCTGGCCGCCGTCGTCTGTCACACTCCTCTCAGTAACCTCGGTCACTGTCGCAAAGGAAGCACTCTGTCGTTCAGCGTTGCCTTCCAGATCCTCAAACCAGGACTCTACGAGGTACGTCGAACAGCAACAGTCCTGCAGTTTCTTTGTTCACATTCGCTGAGAAATCTTCCTTCTTTCTGCAGCTGAGTCAACACATGAAGCTGAAGCTCCAGTTCACAGCGTCAGTCTCAAACCCTCCGCCTGACGCTCGGCCGCTGTCACGTAAGAACTTTCCCTTATTCACCCTGAAGAGAATGTTTTTATGTGAGGAGAGTGTCAGGTTTCCATCAGAGGTTGCTGATGTCAGATTAAGATTCTATTCTGAGTCACTTAAACATCGTTTTGAAGCACAAATCCTCTTGACTGAAACAGCGTAAAGCAACAACAATCTCCTTTTCTGTCTTTTTTAGTAATAATATCATAAATAAATGCAGCTTTACAAGCATGTATGCATTCAGCACAGATTATTTTTATATTTAACTGACAAATAGAGTTTGTTTGAGAGACGTGAAAGCTTCAGCTTATTAAAACGCAGAAAAATGACACCACAGGAGTAATTGTAATATTTTCAGCTTTCTGATGGTCCTTCGACTACTCAGCTGTGATGCGTTGATCCATCAGGAAAATGAACCAAATATAAGCGTAAAATTATGGTGCTTTACCAAATCCCTTTTCTTTACATGTCTAATAAAATAGGCTAAAATCATTTGTTTGCACTAAATTCTGTAGATTCTGCAAAAGACAAAAAAATCTGCGCTCCTCAGTATGAGTATCTAGAACTAACACCAACACTCATATGACAAAAAAATCTGAAAGTTTTCAGATGAACTGCAGGCAGTGTTTCCACAGAGCAGAAACTGAAAGGAAAATAAAATAAACAGAATCAGTAAAATAAATGCAGCATGGCTCAAAAACAGTGAACAGAGGAGCAAGTTGTTGGAAATACATTCAGCATGGTGAAACATCTTTCTAGAGCTCACATGCAAAGTGGTGTAAAAAACGTCTCTGGAAGTTCTAAATCTGTAAATAGTTAAAAACTTTTAGCATGTAGTGTCTTCATTTTACCAGTGTTGGTAACAACTGTGGGCATTTGGAAAAATATTGTTCATTTAGATGCCAGGGATTGTAAAATGCATAATGACAATTAAATTTTTTTCTATTTTGTTATAATTCACAGCAATATAACTGTGTCATAATGAGCACAGGACATTTCTGAGTTCTTTAAGTCATAGTTTTCCGTAGGGGTGCGAGACAACATGTCACAGTGAAAAATGAAGGTTCAGAGGATTAAAGAGCCACAAACTTTTATCCTTTGAGTGAAAGAAACAGATCAAAATCTCAACATTAACTTTTAAAAAAAAAAAAATTCTTTATCAGTCTCAACAATTTTTAGTGATGGATATAATTCACATGTGCACAATATTATCATTTTTCTTTATTCAGAAATCAATTTTCCATCAAAATAATAAAATAAAATAAAATAAAATAAACGGAAACATTTGCATCTTTAGGAACATTGGGGAGTGACCATTACATTGTCTTTAAATTTTCATACTCAAAATTAAATTCAGCTTTTTAATTTTTATATCCCATTTTCCCCAACAAGCTACAAACCAGTCTTGTTTTTGTTTTACAAATGCTGTCATCTCTTCCATTTTATACATATTCAGTGTTATATCCCACCATGCTGACATGAATATCCTGCAATAGCCATTTCTTAGTTCTAGATTTCATACTTGCAACCAACAAAACACTCAAGAGATATTCATCCTTTTTTCTCCATTCCTGTGGTAAACATCCAAAATAAACAGTTTTTATTGCAAAATGAATTACACATTTAAAACTATAAATGGTTAAAAGGACAACATCACACACGGGTATTAAGAGAGAAGCTGAAGAGAAAATTAAAGATAGAAATAGATTAAGATCAAGAGGTTAGAAAGAGGGACAAAAAGCAGTGAACATTTTACAATGGATAAAAAGGCAGAGAGTGATAAAAGAGAAATAAAAGTGAACTTTACTTGAAGGCAAGTCTAAAAATGTCTTATCTCAACACAAACTTTAAACATTATGAACTTCTCATGTCCATAAACTAGTGTATGCTTGTTCCAGGTTGGTCCACATTTGAACATTTTCACATCTGTTCTCATTTTTTCATGTGAATATATGTCACTAAAACACCACAAAGCCTCTACTGCTGAATGTAAAAGCTGTCGTCTCATCGTCTCATCATCACGCAGGTAAAAACAGCCCGTCCAGCCCGGCGGTTCGAGACCTACTGGACCGACACCAGGCCAGTCTGGGTCGATCTCAGTCCTTCTCCCACCAGCAGCCGTCTCGATCGCACATCATGAGGTAAAGCTCTCATTCCAGACCGAGCGGATATCACATTGGGTTAGGTAGTTATCTGATGATGTCGGTGTGTGTTTCCAGGACGGGCAGCGCCATGGAGCGCCGGGCCATCACGCCGCCCGTCGGCTCGCCGGTTGGCCGGCCGCTCTACCTGCCACCGCAGGACAAGACGCTGCTGTCGCTGGACAAGATCGCCAAGAGGGAGTGCAAAGTCCTGGTGGTGGATCCCGCCAGCTAGAGGGCGAAGAGGCTTTTATTTGGAAGGAGACTTAACCTCGAAGCAAGCTGCAGGAAACACCGACGGGTCTGATGGAACTGTGATTCATGAGGAGAGGAGCCGCCATGATCAAACTTCACACGAAATATTTAATGTATTATCACATCCAGAGACACAGCTTTTATGGATCATGTTTTCCTGCTCATTTGAACAAAATGTACAAAAAAAATCAGGAAATTTCCAAGAACTTCCTGCACGATTACTAATTATTAGAGAAACGGTGAAAGCAGAGCTACGGTTTTGCAAATAATTTTTAATCTAAAAAATACATATTTGTTTTCCACTGCAGGTCAGAAAGCAGAAAAATCAGTAAAACATTTACAGAAGCACATCTGCAACCATCTGTAAAAGACTTCCCTTTATAATTATCACCACATTTCACAGGATTTTATTTACAGCTTCTAGTGGAAATGAGCTGGAAAATACAGGAACCGTAAAAAAAATAAAGTGTTATTTCATTGTATTATTTAACATTGAGAGAAACTTTTGTCTCATTCCTCAGTGTTATTCTCTCAGTAGTTTTATTTTGGACAGTTGTGCCTTCAAATTTTGAGTGAATGCAACACAACAAACTAAATAAACTGCATGCAAGAAAGAATGATTTTATTATTAAAAAGAATTCACGTGTCCTGCTTTGTTTCAGTCATACCACATCTGTTCAGTTTACTGCAGGTATATCCGAGAGGAGCAAAGCTGGAGGTGCTTTTATTTTGAAATTACAACCTGGCTTCGTGTTTCTGAAGTCACAACATTTATTTTTCATCATCTTCAAACCAAGAGAACAACGGAGCCAAAGTGGATTCCACATGTTTAAATATCACCGTTAAGACATCAAATGATAATTTATGTGACTAAATTAAATGTGGGGACAGTGGTGGCACAACGGTTAAGTCTCTGGGCTACTGATCAGAAGGTCAGAGGTTCAAGCCCCGATGCAGCCACTGTTGGGCCCTTGAGCAAGGCCCTTAACCCTTCCTGCTCCAGGGGTGCTGTACCGCGGCTGAACCGTCGCTCTGACTCCCCCAATTGGGGAGAGATGCGAAAATCAGAATTTCCCCTCGTGGGATTAATAAGGGATAATAAAATAAAATTAAAAAAATAAATACTTAGGCTACAATGTTGTTAATCATTTATTAATTTTGATATTAAGGTTAAAATCCTATAAAATTACACATGAAAAACCAACGAATCCAAAGATGTGTAAGTAAGCATTTTATTTAAATTTAAATTTTTAAAATTTAAATCACATTTATAGGCATGTATGCAGCTGCAGTTGTACAGTTTTGAGGTGCCTGGACTTTACTTTGATTTTATACCACTTTATATTTGTACTCCAGTATATCCAGACTGAAATATTGCACTTTTTACTGCATTCCAAGTGATTAGATTCAGATTAACAGCACAGTATGTAATAAGAAAACAGATCATGGTGCGTTATTGAAGATTAAAATAAAACTACTGATCACATGAAGAAAATTCAACTAATTTAAATTGGTTTCACCTTAAAAAGCACACAAACACGTGGTTTTCATCCAGTAACATGATAAATATGACTCTAATATGGGCCGTTGATTGTTATACTGAAGTAGAATTTTACTACTTTTACTTCAGTATTTAAAGTACTTGTTCCACTGCTGGCTCTTTGTTATCATGAGCTAAAACAATCAATCAGTAGATATGATTTCTGACATTTTACAGAACATTAATTTGATTAAAATACAATATAATCAATTAATTGATAGTAATAATAATGGTTTGATGGATTTTCACTCCTGTTATCAATAATTGCTGCTGTCGGATGAGGTCAGATGGCGACGCTGTTCTCGATGTGTGATGGACAGAGGTACGGATACGGCAGCTCCAGCCGGCTGTTGCGCTTGACGATGTCTTTAGAAATGGCGGCAAGTTGAGCCTGCACCTCCTCCACCAGCCTGCGGTGGGCGCCGTCTGCAAAGATGGCCTCGTTGTAGTGGCACAGAGGAACCTGCAGGGGGAGACACACACTCACATTATTTATATTATATATCGCGTTATATTAAGACAGCGACCACAGACTGTCTGGGAAAGACGGGCGCAGCCAAAGTCACGCCTCGTCTAAAAAGGGTGTCCAACCACCGGGCCGCAGACCGTCACCGGGATGCACAGAAAGAAAAAAAACTTTTACTATTATTTTTAGGGCTGGGATTTTAACGCGTTAATTTCGAGTTTGTTTATTATCGAGGTGGGCGGAGCCTCACAGAGTCGTGGGCGGGCTGCGACAGCATCTCCAGTGTCATCAGGACGCGACACGTGGAGTTGACGTCGGGCAGGAAGGACAGGATGTCGTCCTCTGTCACGCCGCCTTTGACCTGCGGAGGAGGACGCAACATGGCCACCTGGCAGTTGGGCATCCAGAGAGCGAAGTCCAGCTGCAGCAGAGGAAGGAGCAGATGTTAAAGGAATGAAGGAGCAGATGTTCCAGATGTTCAGAGAGAAAAGCAGTGTGAGGCCTTTAGTATAGAAAACATGAATGAAATGAATCTTGTATTTGTGGGCAAAGAAAACCTTCCTGGTTCAGTGTGAGAGAAATTTAATTTTTCAGATTTAAATTGTTTTAAATCTCACGTCTATACAGTCAGAATGACTCAACTAATGATCAACTTTTCTCTCTTTTGTAATATTTTTATACACATTGTCATCATAGTGAGAATTTTTACTCCGCCAAGGAGGCAGAGCCTCGGTGGAGTTATTTGACGATTTGTGTTGGTCTGTCTGTCTGTCTGTCTGTCTGTCTGTCTGTCTGTCTGTCTGTCTGTCTGTCTGTGAGCAACATGACTCAAAAACGGACTAATGGATTTGGATGAAATTTTCAGGAAGGTCAGAAATGACACAAGGACCAAGTAATTAGATTTTGGCAGTGATGTGGCTTTTAGTCTGGATCCACGGATTTGTTAAAATTACATTTTGAGAACACATTTATTTTATGAGTCATTGTGTACGTGTTTTTTTTATTGTTTTTAGTCATTTTTGGAACTCTTCTAAGCCATCCTAGATGTTTAACAAATTTCTAATCATTTTGGACAAATGTGGAGATTTGTTTAAGATTTCCGTATCATTGCCAGATAGCCATGACAAAAAGTGAACACTAATTAAATTGTGGAGTGTTTCTGAGTCCCATCAATTCCCGCTGCCCACTACATATTTAGGTCACGTGATTTGGTATCCGTACATAACGTACACATGCAGAACACACACCTGTGCTCAGCGCAAGGTCATTTTGTTTGCGGGTACAGAAATATTCTATGGTGCTGTGACTTCTGATCATCAATAATTAATAAATAAACAAATACTGCATTTCTAAAGAAAAATGCTGCATTTCTGACAATGCCATATGGGGGAATGAGTGGCCTTGGAAGAGTACTGAGCTCTCTGAGTACTTTTCTAGTTATTGTTATTATTGCGGTTGTTGTTATTTTTATTTCTATTGTTGTTGTTCTGTAGTGTGCCTGTGTTTGACTCACCTGAGAGAAGTTAACAGCAGAGTGCAGAGCTGAACACGAAAAAATGATCATCGTGACAAACTTGGACACTTCAGCTTTGGTGTTGAAGGACTGAGGGAAACCTGCACAGACGTGTTCACATTTACACATTCATGTAAATATTTACACACATTTACAGATTTGGTTGCATATTTACATTTTTGGTGTAGATATTTACACATTTGTACATTTGTATATAATCATTTACAATTTTGTGTTTACATTTCCAGTTTTATAAATATGTAAATATCTGAACACATTTTTGTAAACATTTTCATATTTGTGTATATACAGTATTTGTGTAGATTTGCAGACATATGACTGACCTGCGAACACATATATTTTTGTGTAGATATTTTTTGTCTGTAGATTTGTGTACATTTTAATAGTTTATGTACGGGTTTACACTCATTTGTGTACACATTTACCGAGACTTATTAGACTAATTTAGTTTTAGTATTTGTATACATTCACTTTTGTATAGATTTGCATGCACTATTTGTTTGTTTAAACATATACAGCTTTGTGTACACATTTAAAGCTTTATCTTTAGCTTTGTAAATGTTAATCATTTGTGCAGATTTGCTCATTTATGTACATTTGTGTTTGCATGTATAAATTTGTGTAAATGTCCTCACATCTCAGTAATGTGAAAATTTGCAGATTTTTTAGTGTCTCTGTGCACACATTGACATGAACACAAACTACAGTGGGGCAGTTAATCAACACTGTAACAAGTTTCTGCAGTTTTTCCTGTAGTTTTTACGGTAATATTACTGTAAAATGACCAAACATCCACTGTAGAACCTGTCTACAGTAAGTTGCTGTAGATCTGCAATGCATCATGGGTAAAATTCACTGAGAGGATAAATTTACAGCACATACTTCTTTACTGTGAATCACATGACTAATTTTAAGCGGGAATTTTCACAGGACATTTTGCATCGTTCCCAACAAACATATTAAAACTGAGGAGCCGCCATCTTAATATCCTCCTAAACTTTAGTTTCTGGTCGCCTGTTTTATTCCAAAGTTGTTTTCTGGACCTCACTAGTCAAGATTCTACTTTTTTGTAAGTGACTCCAGCAGGTAAGTCACTTCTTTATTTTATAATTTTACGTTAAATTGAAGTAGTTTGGTCCGGTAACGGCCGGTGTGTCCAACGGTAACTGAGAGAGAAAAGAGATCCGCTCTCCTTAGCTAGTCACTGTCCTGGACTTTAGTAAACTAGTTGCTGATGAAATTCTGATAGAGTTTGGTTTTTACATTTGTTGATAATGTTAAGAAGTTAACCAAGGAGTAACGTTACCGGATAAACGTTAAATTTCAACCGCGTACGTTAGAGCGCGCGCGCGTCTGTGTGTTAGCTAAGTCCGTTAGCTATGTGTGCGTTTCTGTGTTAGCTACGTCTGTTAGCTATGTGTGCATTTCTGTGTTAGCTACATCTGTTAGCTACGTCCGTTCTCTATGTCTGTTAGCTACATCTGTTAGCTATGTGTGTGTTTCTGTGTTAGCTGCGTCTGTTAGCTATGTCCGTTAGCTGTCTGTTAGCTATGTCTGTTAGCTATGTCCGTTAGCTATGTCTGTTAGCTACATCTGTTAGCTACATCCATTCTCTATGTCTGTTAGCTACGTCTGTTTGGTAAATTTCATCACTCGTTTTTCTGCTGTTAACTGCTGAGGGAAAACTGACGACCAAAGCGGGCCAGACAAACAACACATTGACAGGTAAAACTTTGACCCAGTTACAAAATGTAAGTTATTCTATTTTTCAAACAGAACATTCTGGAAAAGGTGTTGTTTTTTGACAGGGAAAGACTTAATGGACCAGATCTGTTGGGGGGTATTACACACGCATGGACCAGTAAATAGTACTATGTGGATCATTTTAGCCATATTTTTCTCCTTAACTGGTGTAATGTATGATGTGTGTTGTGTTTGAAGATTTTTGTCAGGATAAATTCAGAGCAGAGGAAGTGTGCCTCCAAAGATCAAGCGAGCAGAAAGACTGGCAAGATGGTCCAACAAAAAAATGAGTCCCTCAGTCCACATGTAGACAGAACAAGTAATACCAGGTGAGACTTTTAATCAGCGTTGCCAGATCTCGCGATAGAAACAAGCGACCAGCTCTATGGAAACAAGCCTAAAACAAGCCTAAAAGCTGAACTGCCACATCGTGTAAATGAGACGTCTCTTGATAGCAGTATAAATATATACATTTACTTTTGTATGGAGTAAATTGACAGTAAATAGTCAATATAACCTTTGAATAACTTATATTTTTAAATTGTCATGAAAAGAAACTTAGGTTCTTCAGGACTGATTAAAATAAAAGACATTTGGTCCAGTGTATTAAGTGTTGTTGTCTACAAAATGAAAAATGTGTGTGTGTATATATATATATATATATATATATATATATATATATATATATATATATATATATATATATATATATATATGGTGATAAATTAAATTTTTGTAATAAGGGACTGTTTATTTTACAGTATATATAATTTTTCACAACTAATTTATTTACAGTATTAAAAAAGTACAATAATGCTTGTTACAGTAATCGCATGCTTCACATCATTGCTGTGACAATAAATACAGTACCCTATTACTGTGATTGCATTTACAGCAAGATAATTGTTACTGTAAACAACATTGGTACTGTGATTAAGTTTACAGTAAGCTTACTGTAAAACAAACTACAGCAAGTTGCCAATTGCTGCCAGCTAGTTATTGTACATTTTACGATCAGCTTTTTACAATGAACAAGCAAACAAACAGAACCTGAGTTGTGCGTGAAGCCGTGTGTGTTGATATCTGTGATCCAGTGTTGAAGCTCCGAGTCCAACTGAACGTCATCGTCTCTGCTGTAATAAACATTTACCCAACTGACTACAAAACTGACACACACACACACACACACACACACACACACACACACACACACACACACACACAGATCTTGATGTCTCAGGTGAAAAAGTGTTTTTTTACATGGAGTGATCAGGTGCGTTTGTTTACCTGTGCAGTGCGTCCCAGACCTTCAGTGCGTCCTGAGCGTAGTAGCTCTGCGGCAGGTTGTCCAAGCCACGGTCCTTCAGGTCATCAGGGATGCACAGGGACCGATAGGTGGTCTTGGCCGAGGCCCGGGACAGCAGGACGGGTAACGTCTTCAGACCAGAGCCCATCGCCTGAAGGACCAACAGGAGATACAGTAAGGAGAAAACCCGCATTACTGTTCTTATCTGCAGTTCAAAAGACAAACAACCAAAAGAGACACAAAATAACCCCAGAAAGACACGAAATAATCACAGAAAGACACAAAATAACCACAGGAATACACAAAAGAACCACAAAAAGACACAAAAGAACCGCAGAGACACAAAACCACAGAAAGACATAAAAGAAACACAAAAAGACACAAAGTAACTGCAGAAAGACACAAAAAAACAAAAAGACACAAATGAGCCACAAAAACGCACAAAAGAACCACAGAAAGACATAAAATAACCACAAAAAGACACAAAATAAACATAGAAAGCCACAAAATAACAACAAAAAGACACAAAAGAGCCACAAAATAACCACAGGAAGGCACAAAATAACCACAGAGACACACAAGAACCACAAAAAGATACAAAATAACCACAGAAACACATAAAATAACCACAAAAAGACACTGAAGAACCACAGAAAGATACAAAAGAACCACAAAGCGACACACAGTAATCACACAAACACAAAATGACCAAAAGTGACACAAGACACAATACAAGCAGAACAAAACATAAAAACACCCAAAAAGACATAAAACAACCGGATTAAGACATAAAACAAGCAAAAAAAATACCCAAAACAACCGTTTTACAATGTTAGACTTGTTCAGCTCTATTGTTTGTGAGGTTTTACCTTATCAAACACACCGTCAGCTGCCAGCAGAGACGTTCGGGCCTGAAGGTTTATCTGCAGCGACGTCTTAATATGTGGCATCAACAGCTGGACACAAAAACAACCAATCAGAGAGGAGGAAATAACATGACTCTACACAAAATGACCAAAAGCACACAAAACAATCACTAAAAGCCACAAAACAACCACTAAAAGGCACAAAACAACCAGAAAAAGACAAAAAACAACCACAAAAACACACAAAACAACCACAAAAAGGCACAAAACAACCACAAAACAACCACAAAAGCACAAAAGCAACCATAAAAAGGCACAAAACAACCAGAAAAAGACACAAAACAATCACAAAAACACACAAAACAACCACAAAAAGCCACAAAACAACCAGACATTTGAGACATTCTGGACTAGCTGTGACTGTAGAATGTTGTGGGTCCGTGTTGTGTTGTTGTTGTGCTGCTGTACCTGGTGCAGCGGGTGTAGATCGGGCAGCTGCCTCAGCGTGGCCACGCAGCACAGCTCCCCAATCACGTGGGTCCTCAGGTAGTGCGACACCAGCTGGTGACACTGGAAGTCGGAAGCACGAACCCAGATCTTAGCCAGCAGCCAGTCAGAGCCACGGTCAGAGGGCAGGAAGACCGGGTTCTGAGGACCCGGGTTCTGCTGCAACTGAGGAACCCACAGATCAGCTGTTAGAGAACGTCTCAGAATGATGAGAGCTTAGCAGAACAGTTTACTATAATGTGGAAATGGGTCACCACACTGTCAAAACTGAGTATTTTAACCATTTTTAATTGCATTTTTAAAATATATTTTAAAAAAACATTATTTTACAGATATGTGCCATCATATAAAAAAATAAATTAAGTATATTTAGGACTAAAAAACTGACAAATCATGTTTAATTGTTATTTTGTAGAGGTTATTAAATTACAGATATCATAATGTAATATCTGTAAAATAATTGTAAAGATTTAAGAAAAAAATCTTAATGTAGTGGAGGATATAACATGACTGCACATCTGGATGAGACACAAAATAAAACACAAAACATAAAACATTAAACAACCACAAAGAGACACAAAAATGATCACATAGACACAAAATGACCAAAACCCAAAACAAAACAACAGACAAAAATACGACTAAAATCTGACATACAACGACCACAAAAAGACGCAAATAACCTAAAAGAGACATAAATCAATCACAGAAACAGACAAAACAACCACAAAATGACACATAATAACCAAAAACTGACACATTACAGCCACAAAAAGATACAAAATAACCACAAAGAGACATACATCAACCAGAAAAAAGACACAGAACAGCTACAGAAGACACACAATTATCACATGCATGCCAAATGACCAAAAACAAACCAGAATAACACACAAAACAGTCACAACAAAAAGACAGAAAACTACCACAAAAAGACACAAAATGATCACACAGACACAAAACAACCAGGAAAAGACACAAAATGACACAAAATAACCAAAAAGAGACTCGAAACTACCTCAGAGAGACACAAATGACACAAAATAACCTCAAAAAAAGACACAGTTGACACAAAAAGATACAAAATGACACAAAACAACCAAAAAAACACAAAACCATCACATACACACAAAATGACCAAAAACAAACATAAAACAACCAGAAAAACACACAAAACGATCACTACAAAAAGACATAAGACAATTAGACATACAAAATAATCAGAATAGACATAAAACTAACACAAGACATAAAGTGGTCACACAAACACAACACAACCAGGAAAAGACTCAAAACAATCAGAAAATCAGACAAAACCAAAAAAATAATTAGTTCTTTTATCGTATGTATTTGTGTATATGTCTCTTATCAATGTTTTAAAGGTTTTTGTCATTATTTTCACAATTTTTACAGCTTTTAAACATTACAGTATTCCATTTTCTTTCTGGATCTCTTGCTGCCAGATTGTCAAAGCCTTTTACACATTTTGTTTTGACAGTGTATGCTGATCATCACCTACCTGTATGAGGAGCTCACCTGGATGGCAATGGGGACCAGCTGGCTCTGCTGGTTCAGGTGAAGGAGGCACAGCGGCGCCGACAGGTACGTCTGCTTCCCATTGACCACGTTGGCCGGGACGCCATCCAAAACCTCGTAGTCCAACAGGTAAATCCTCCCTTCCTGCCACATCACACAACCTCAGCACACACGACTAAAAACACACAAGACCTGGGAATCAGAGAGGTGAACACACACCTGGAGCTCGCGTTGGAGCGAGGAGCCTTCGGGCAGGAAGGAGCGGAGCATGTTGGCGGTGACGGACAGGTTTGAAGGGAGGATGTGGGTCTGACGCAGCAGCAAAGGGTTGCAGCCGTTCAAACACTGGTGGCCAAAATACCAGTCGTCCTTCCAGTGAGCCTGAACGA
Organism: Amphiprion ocellaris; assembly: GCF_022539595.1. Classification (NCBI taxonomy): domain Eukaryota; kingdom Metazoa; phylum Chordata; class Actinopteri; family Pomacentridae; genus Amphiprion; species Amphiprion ocellaris. Next base: position 2,120,710 of record NC_072779.1, read on the forward strand.
ACCCTGTGAGGCAGATTAAAGCTTATTCTGTAAGGATGGAACCATTGGAAGTTCACCTGTGACATGTAAGTAAAAGAGACACACAACTAAACAACTAAAGAGACGTAAAACAACCACAACGAGACCAGAAAACAACCACAAAAATATACAAAACAGCCACAAAAAGACACAAAACTATTTTAAAGACCCATAAAATGAACACAGGTACAAAATGACCAAAAAGACACGTAAAATAAGCAACTGGAGACACTTAACAACCACAAACAGTAACAAAACCACCACAAAGAGAGACAAAAACAACCACAAAAGTCAAAAAATAACCAAAAATAAACATGAAAAAAACTACAAAATGACACAAAGCAACCAGAAATAGAGAAAAATCAACCACAATAAAATGCAAAACAACCACAAACATGCATAAAAACATCACAGAGACACAAAACAACCACACAAGACAAAACATAACCAAAAAGTGACATGAAAACAACCACAAAATGACACAACAACCACAAAAAGAGAGAAAAAAACAACCAAAGAAAAATACAAAACAACCACGACACAAGAAAACAACCACAAAGAGATGCAAAACAATCTCATAAAATGATCACTGAAACACAAACTGACTACCTTCTAATAAACTGTACTGCCTCTATACTGGGTAAAAGGTTGGATTTTAAAGCGTTTACTTCTCTGTTTCTTACTGGCGATGCTGTTCTGGTGTCCACTGTGGGTGAAAACCGTCTCCAGCTCTGAGAAGTTTGTCCAGGCTTCGGCTCGGCAGGTGAAGCCTTTCAGGTAGGTCAGGTTGGCACCTGAACTGAGGACGGACAAAAAAAAGAAGGTCAAAGTAATAAACACAATAAAAAAGTAATACATATATATATATATTGTATGTTGGAGCCAAAATATGATCTCTTTGTTTTGGTTATTGTGAGTGTCGGTATGACAGTGTGGGTGTGGCTTTAGGAGCCACGGGGTTGTCCACCGTAAGGAGTGGACTGCATATGTACCGGCTAATGAATGAATGAAGGTAGGTGTGTAGTTTGGAGAATGAAGCCGAACAGTTTTTGACCGTGCTCAAACGCCGTGTCAAGCAGGTGAATGTTGTCAGGTTGTATAATTTTGGTTTATTGGAGACTAACAGTTGACTGAATGATAACTTACCTGCAATTGCCGTCAATAAATGAAACATCCAGTACAAATGAGCAGAGACACTTTTAATTTGAAGCCGCACGCGTCAGACTAAAGGACACCAACTACCACCTCAGTGACTACAGGTAAAGTCACTATATTGAACATGAAATGTTGGGTTTCACCTTTTGCGAGTGTAGCGAAGGTTTGGCCCGAGTTCAGACACACTGTTTAGGTCGACACACTGAGGGACACCGTCGACAGTCATTCGCCACCTGGAACAACAACGGGAGAAGACAGACTCACAATCCAAGTTTCTACACCTGGAATCATCTCCAGACATTTAAAAGCCTTCATTGGTCCAGAAATGTCAAGGAAAGAGACAAAAAAGATGTACAGTCACTTCAAAAAGACACAACACAACAGCAAAACGACACAAAGCTGCTACATACAAAAAGCAAAGACATACAAAAGAAAAGTACATGACCACAAAAAGAAAAGTGATACAAACAACCACAAAGACACACAAAACAATGACATAGAGACACAAAACAACCACAATGAGACACAAAACAACAGCAAAGAGATCCAACCACAAAGGGACACAAAACAACCACAAAGAGACACAAAACTACCACAACAAAACAACCACAAAGAGAGACAAAACAACAACACACAGACATGAAATAACCTCAAAGAAATGAAACAACTACAAAGAGACACAAAGCTGACTGAATGTGTCACAACAGAAAGCACGTAACCTTTTGTTGCACATGCGCCAACAGCAGTGGCAACAAGTCTGTGTAGCTCCGTATTGGATAAATGTGTTTTGCCTGGTTGTTATACGAGATGTGTTTAATAACATACGTGGGAGGAACTCCTCGGCTTCTGAGGGAAAACCCGGCGGGATTATACATCCGATTCCACCTGAACTTAAAAAAACCCTTCCTTAAGTGTCAAGTTGGGGTGAAGCTAAAGGCTAGGAGACGGAAATATAAACCTTTCCTGCCTTCGATCATCATGGGGAATGTCAACACTCTTCCTAACAAGAGTGAGGAGTTGGAGGCTCTGGTGAAAACCAACAGAATCTATCGTGAGTGTAGCCTGTACTTTTTGACAGAGACGTGGCTCACTCATATTGTTCCTGACTCGGCTGTCAACATACCCGGCTTCACGCTAGGAAGCCCAAGTGGAACAGAGCAGGAGGCAGCAGCAGAGATGGAACAGCTGCCGGGTGGAGCAGAGATGGAACGGCCACTGTGTGGAGCAGAGCAGGAGGCAGCAGCAGTGGAACAGCCGCTGAGTGGACAGGTGGAGCAGAGTAGGTCACAGCAGCAGCGGAGGTGGAACAGCCGCCGTGTGGAGGAGAGCAGAAGGCAGCAGCGGTGGTGGAACAGTCGCCGGGAGGAGCAGAACAGGATGCGGCAGCAGCGGTGGAACAGCCGCCGGGTGGAGAGGTGGAACAGCAGCCGTGTGGAGCAGAGCAGGAGGTAGCAGCTAAGGGTGACACAGCCGCCGGGTGGAGCAGAGCTGAAGGCATCAGCGGAGATGCAACAGCCACCAGGTGGAGCAGAGCAGGATATAGCAGCAGCGGTGGAACAGCCGTTGAGTGGAGAGGTGGAAGAGCAGCCATGTGGAGCAGAGCAGGAGGTAGCAGTGGAGGTGGAACAGCAGCCGGATGGAGCAGAGCAGGATACAGCAGCAGCGGTGGAACAGCCGCCAGGTGGAGCAGAGCGGGCTGCAGCAGCGGAGGTGGAACAGCAGCCGGGTGGAGCAGAGCAGGAGGCAGCAGCGTTGGAACAGCCACTGAGTGGACAGGTGGAGCACCTCCGCTGCTGCATCCTGTTCTGCTCCACACGGCGGCTGTTCCACCTCCGCTCCTGCCTCCCGCTCTGCTCCCCCGGGTGGCTGTTCCACCTCCGCTGCTGCATCCTGCTCTGCTCCACCCAGTGGAATAGAAACAGCAGCCGGGTACAGCAGCGCAGGAGGCAGCAGCGGTGGAACAGCTGCTGAGTGGACAGGTGGAGCAGAAAAGAAGGAGGCAGCAGCTAAAGGTGACACAGCCGCTGGGTGGAGCAGAGAAGGAGACAGCAGCGGAGGTGGAACAGCCGCCGGGTGGAGCAGAACAGGATACAGCAGCGGAGGTGGAACAGCCGCCAGGTGGAGCAGAGCAGGATGCAGCAGCTAAGGCTGACACGGCCTCCGGGTGGACCAGAACAGGATGCAGCAGCGGAGGTGGAACAGCCTCCTGGTGGAGCAGAACAGGATGCAGCAGCGGAGGTGGAACAGCCGCCGGGTGGAGCAGAGCAGGAGGCAGCAGCTAAGGGTGACAGCCGCCAGGTGGAGCAGAGCTGAAGGCCGCAGCGGAGATAGAACAGCCACCGGGTGGAGCAGAACAGGATGCAGCAGCAGCGGTGGAACAGCTGCTGAGTGGAGAGGTGGAGCAGAAAAGAAGGAGGCAGCATCTAAAGGTGACACAGCAGCCGTGTGAAGCAGAGCAGGAGGTAGCGGTGGAATAGGAACAGCAGCCGGGTACAGCAGCGCAGGAGGCAGCAGCAGTGGAACAGCTGCTGAGTGGACAGGTGGAGCAGAAAAGAAGGAGGCAGCAGCTAAAGGTGACACAGCCGCTGGGTGGAGCAGAGAAGGAGACAGCAGCGGAGGTGGAACAGCCGCCAGGTGGAGCAGAACAGGATACAGCAGCGGAGGTGGAACAGCCTCCTGGTGGAGCAGAACAGGATGCAGCAGCGGAGGTGGAACAGCCGCCGGGTGGAGCAGAGCAGGAGGCAGCAGCTAAGGGTGACAGCCGCCGGGTGGAGCAGAGCTGAAGGCCGCAGCAGAGATAGAACAGCCACCGGGTGGAGCAGAACAGGATGCAGCAGCAGCGGTGGAACAGCTGCCGAGTGGAGAGGTCGAACAGCAGCCGTGTGAAGCAGAGCAGGAGGTAGCAGTGGAATAGGAACAGCAGCCGGGTACAGCAGCGCAGGAGGCAGCAGCGGTGGAACAGCCACCGGGTGGAGCAGAGCAGGAGGCAGCAGTGGTGGAACAGCCGCTGAGTGGACAGGTGGAGCAGCAAAGCAGGAGGCAGCAGCGGAAGTGGAAAAGCCGCCGGGTGGAGCAGAGCAGGAGGCAGCAGCGGAGGTGGAACAGCCCCCGGGTGGAGCAGAGCACCTCACAGCATCAGTGGTGGAACAGCCCCCGGGTGGAGCAGAGCAGGAGGCAGCAGCGGAGGTGGAACAGCCCCCGGGTGGAGCAGAGCAGGAGGCAGCAGCGGAGGTGTAACAGCCGCCGGGTGGAATAGAGCATGAGGCAGGAGCTAAGGTGGAACAACCGCCGTGTGGAGCCAAACAGGATGCAGCAGCGGAGGTGGAGCAGAGCAGGAGGCAGCAGCTAAGGGTGACAGCCGCCGGGTGGAGCAGAGCTGAAGGCCGCAGCGGAGATAGAACAGCCACCGGGTAGAGCAGAACAGGATGCAGCAGCAGCGGTGGAACAGCTGCTGAGTGGAGAGGTGGAGCAGCAGCCGTGTGAAGCAGAGCAGGAGGTAGCAGTGGAATAGGAACAGCAGCCGGGTACAGCAGCGCAGGAGGCAGCAGCGGTGGAACAGCTGCTGAGTGGACAGGTGGAGCAGAAAAGAAGGAGGCAGCAGCTCAAGGTGACACAGCCGCTAGGTGGAGCAGAGAAGGAGACAGCAGCGGAGGTGGAACAGCCGCCGGGTGGAGCAGAACAGGATACAGCAGCGGAGGTGGAACAGCCGCCAGGTGGAGCAGAGCAGGATGCAGCAGCTAAGGCTGACACGGCTTCCGGGTGGACCAGAACAGGAGGCAGCAGCGGAGGTGGAGCAGCCGCCGGGTGGAGCAGAGCATGATGCAGCAGCGGACGTGGAACAGCAGCCGGGTGGAGCAGCGCAGGAGTCAGGAGCTAAGGATGACACAGCCACCAGGTGGAGCCGAACAGGATGAAGCAGCGGAGGTGGAACAGCCGCCGGCTGGAGCACAGCAGCATGCAGCAGCGGTGGAACAGCCACTGAGTGGACAGGTGGAACAGAGCAGGTCACAGCAGCAGCGGTGGAACAGACGCCGGGTGGAGCAGAACAGGGGGCAGCAGCGGAGGTGGAACAGCCGCTGAGTGGAGAGGTGGAGCAGCAAAGCAGGAGGCAGCAGTGGAAGTGGAACAGCCGCAGGGTGGAGCAGAACAGGAGGCAGCAGCGGAGATGGAACAGCCGCCGGGTGGAGCACAGCAGGAGGCAGCAGCGGAGGTGGAATAGCCGCCGGGTGGAGCAGAACAGGAGGCAGCAGCGGAGGTGGACCAGCAACCGGGTGGAGCAGAGCACGTCACAGCAGCAGCGGTGGAACCGCCACTGAGTGGAGAGAAACAGCCGCCGCGTGGAGCAAAGCAGGAGGAAGGAGCCGCCGGGTGGAGCAGAACAGGATGCAGCAGCAGCGGTGGAACAACCGCTGAGTGAAGAGGTGGAACAGCCACCGGGTGGAGCAGAGCAGGAGGCAGCAGCAGAGGTGGAACATCTGCTGAGTGGACAGGTGGAGCAGCAAAGCAGGAGGCAGCAGCAAAGGGTGACACAGCCGCTGGGTGGAGCTGAACAGGATGCAGCAGCGGAGGTGGAGCAGCCGCCGGGTGGAGCAGAGCAGGATGCAGCAGCGGACGTGGAACAGCAGCCGGGTGGAGCAGCGCAGGAGTCAGCAGGTAAGGATGACACGGCCGCCAGGTGGAGCCGGAAAGGATGAAGCAGTGGAGGTGGAACAGCCGCTGGGTGGAGCAGAGCAGGAGGCAGCAGCGGTGGAACAGCCACTGAGTGGACAGGTGGAACAGAGCAGGTCACAGCAGCAACAGTGGAACAGACGCCGGGTGGAGCAGAACAGGGGGCAGCAGCGGAGGTGGAACAGCCACCGGGTGAAGCAGAGCAGGGGGCAGCAGCGGAGGTGGAACAGCCGCAGGGTGGAGAGGTGGAGCAGCAAAGCAGGAGGCAGCAGTGGAAGTGGAACAGCCGCCGGATGGAGCAGAACAGGAGGAAGCAGCGGAGGTGGACCAGCCGCCGGGTGGAGCAGAGCAGGCCACAGCAGCAGCGGTGGAACAGCCGCTGAGTGGAGAGGTGGAGCAGCAAAGCAGGAGGCAGCAGTTGAAATTGAACAGCCGCCGGGTGGAGCAGAACAGGAGGCAGCAGCGGAGGTGGACCAACCGCCGGGTGGAGCAAAGCAGGAGGCAGCAGCGGAGGTGGAACAGCCCCCGGGTGGAGCAGAGCAGGAGGCAGAAGCGGAGGTGGAACAGCCCCCGGGTGGAGCAGAGCAGGAGGCAGCAGCGGAGCTGGAACAGCCCCCCATTGGAGCAGAGCAGGAGACAGCAGCGAAGGTGGAACAGCCCCCGGGTGGAGCAGAGCAGGAGGCAGCAGCGGAGGTGTAACAGCCGCCGGGTGTAACAGAGCAGGAGGCAGGAGCTGAGGTGGAACAACCGCCGTGTGGAGCAGAACAGGATGCAGCAGCGGAGGTGCTCCACCTGTCCACTCCGCTGCTATTCCACCGCTGCTGCCTCCTGCTCTGCTCCACCCGAATGCTGTCCACGTCCACTGCCACATGGCTGCTGTTCCACCTCTCCACTCAGCAGCAAAGCAGGAGGCAGCAGCGGAGATGGAACAGTCGTCGGGTGGAGCAGAACAGGAGGCAGGAGCTAAGGATGACACAGCCACCAGGTGGAGCCGAAAAGGATGAAGCAGCGGAGGTGGAACAGCCGCCGGCTGGAGCACAGCAGGATGCAGCAGCGGTGGAGCAGCCGCTGAGTGGACAGGTGGAACAGAGCAGGTCACAGCAGCAGCGGTGGAACAGACGCCGGGTGGAGCAGAACAGGGGGCAGCAGCGGAGATGGAACAGCGGCTGAGTGGAGAGGTGGAGCAGCAAAGCAGGAGGCAGCAGTGGAAGTGGAACAGCCGCAGGGTGGAGCAGAACAGGAGGCAGCAGCGGAGATGGAACAGCCGCCGGGTGGAGCAGAGCAGGAGGCAGCAGCGGAGGTGGACCAGCAACCGGGTGGAGCAGCGCACGTCACAGCAGCAGCGGTGGAACCGCCACTGAGCGGAGAGGTGGAACAGCAAAGCAGGAGGCAGCAGCGGTGGAACAGCCACCGCGTGGAGCAAAGCAGGAGGAAGGAGCTGCCGGGTGGAGCAGAACAGGATGCAGCAGCAGCGGTGGAACAACCGCTGAGTGGAGAGGTGGAGCATGAACGCAGGAGGCAGCAGTGGAAGTGGAACAGCCGCCGGATGGAGCAGAACAGGAGGCAGCAGCGGAGGTGGACCAGCCGCCGGGTGGAGCAGAGCACGTCACAGCAGCAGCGGTCGAACAGCCGCTGAGTGGAGAGGTGGAACAGCAAAGCAGGAGGCAGCAGTGGAAATGGAACAGCCGCCGGGTGGAGCAGAACAGGAGGCAGCAGCGGAGGTGGACCAGCCGCCGGGTGGAGCAGAGCACGTCACAGCAGCAGCGGTCGAACAGCCGCTGAGTGGAGAGGTGGAACAGCAAAGCAGGAGGCAGCAGTGGAAATGGAACAGCCGCCGGGTGGAGCAGAACAGGAGGCAGCAGCGGAGGTGGACCAGACGCCGGGTGGAGAAGAGCACCTCACAGCACAAGCGGTGGAACAGCCTCCGGGTGGAGCAGAGCAGGAGGCAGCAGCGGAGCTGGAACAGCCCCCGGGTGGAGCAGAGTAGGAGGCAGCAGCGGAGGTGGAACAGCCCCCGGGTGGAGCAGAGCAGGAGTCAGCAGCGGAGTTGTAACATCTGCTGAGTGGACAGGTGGAGCAGCAAAGCAGGAGGCAGCAGCTAAGGGTGACACAGCTGCCGGGTGGACCAGAGCAGGATGCAGCAGCGGAGGTGGAACAGCCGCCGGGTGGAGCAGAGCAGGATGCAGCAGCAGACGTGGAACAGCAGCCGGGTATAGCAGCACAGGAGTCAGCAGGTAAGGATGACACCGCCGCCGGGTGGAGCAGAGCAGGATGCAGCAGCGGTGGAACAGCCGCCGGGTGGAATAGAGCAGGAGGCAGCAGCGGTGGAACAGCCGCTGAGTGGATAGGTGGAGCAGCAAAACAGGAGGCAGCAGCTAAGGGTGACACAGCCGCTGGGTGGAGCTGAACAGGATGCAGCAGCGGAGGTGGAGCAGCCGCCGGGTGGAGCAGAGCAGGATGCAGCAGCGGTGGAACAGCCACTGAGTGGACAGGTGGAACAGAGCAGGTCACAGCAGCAGCAGTGGAACAGACGCCGGGTGGAGCAGAACAGGAGGAAGCAGCGAAGGTGGAACAGCCCCCGGGTGGAGCAGAGCAGGAGGCAGCAGCGGAGGTGGAACAGAGCAGGAGGCAGCAGCGGAGGTGGAACAGCCGCCGGTTGGAGCAGAGCAGGTGGCAGCAGTGGTGGAACAGCCGCTGAGTGGAGAGGTGGAACAGCCGCTGAGTGGACAGGTGGAGCAGCAAAGCAGGAGGCAGCAGTGGAATTGGAACAGCCGCCGGATGGAGCAGAACAGGAGGCAGCAGCGGAGGTGGACCATCCGCCGGGTGGAGCAGAGCACGTCACAGCAGCAGCGGTGGAACAGCCGCTGAGTGTAGAGGTGGAGCAGCAAAGCAGGAGGCAGCAGTGGAAGTGTAACAGCCGCCGGGTGGAGCAGAACGGGAGGCAGCAGCGGAGGTGGACCAGCCGCCGGGTGGAGCAGAGCACCTCACAGCATCAGTGGTGGAACACCCCCCGGGTGGAGCAGAGCAGGAGGCAGCAGCGGAGCTGGAACAGCCCCCGGGCGGAGCAGAGCAGGAGGCAGCAGCGGAGGTGGAACAGCCGCCGGGTGGAACAGAGCAGGAGGCAGCAGCGGAGGTGGAACAGCCGCCGGGTGGAACAGAGCAGGAGGCAGCAGCGGAGGTGGAACAGCCGCCGGTTGGAGCAGAGCAGGTGGCAGCAGTGGTGGAACAGCCGCTGAGTGGAGAGGTGGAACAGCCGCTGAGTGGACAGGTGGAGCAGCAAAGCAGGAGGCAGCAGTGGAATTGGAACAGCCACCGGGTGGAGCAGAGCAGGAGGCAGCAGCGAAGGGTGACACAGCCGCCGGGTGGAGCAGAGTAGGATGCAGCAGCGGAGGTGGAACAGCCGCCGGGTAGAGCAGAGCGGGGGGCAGCAGCGGTGGAACAGCCGCTGAGTGGAGAGGTGGAGCAGCAAAGCAGGAGGCAGCAGTGGAAGTGAAACAGCCGCCGGGTGGAGCAGAACAGGAGGCAGCAGCGGAGGTGGACTAGCCGCCGGGTGAAGCAGATCACCTCACAGAAGCAGTGGTGGAACAGCCCCCGGGTTGAGCAGAGCAAGAGGCAGCAGCGGAGGTGGAACAGCCGTCGGGTGGAGCAGAACAGGAGGCAGCAGCGGAGGTGGACCAGCCCTCGGGTGGAGCAGAGCACGTAACAGCAGCAGCAGTGGAACCGCCACTGAATGGAGAGGTGGAACAGCAAAGCAGGAGGCAGCAGCGGTGGAACAGCCGCCGCGTGGAGCAAAGCAGGAGGCAGGAGCCGCCGGGTGGAGCAGAACAGGATGCAGCAGCAGCAGTGGAACAACCACTGAGTGGAGAGATGGAACAGCCGCCGGGTGGACAGGTGGAGCAGCAAAGCATTAGGCAGCAGTGGAAGTGGAACAGCCACTGGGTGGAGCACAACAGGAGGCAGCAGCAGAGATGGAACAGCCGCCGGGTGGAGCAGAGCAGGAGGCAGCACCGGAGGTGGAATAGCCGCCGGGTGGAGCAGAACAGGAGGCAGCAGCGGAGGTGGACCAGCAACCGGGTGGAGCAGAGCATGTCACAGCAGCAGTGGTGGAACCGCCACTGAGTGGAGAGGTGGAACAGCAAAGCAGGAGGCAGCAGCGGAGGTGGAACAGCCGCCAGGTGTAGCAGAGCAGGAGGCAGCAGCGGAGGTGGAACAGCCCCCGGGTGGAGCAGAGCACCTCACAGCATCAGTGGTGGAACAGCCCCCGGGTGGAGCAGAGCAGGAGGCAGCAGCGGAGGTGTAACAGCCGCCGGGTGGAATAGAGCATGAGGCAGGAGCTAAGGTGGAACAACCGCCGTGTGGAGCCAAACAGGATGCAGCAGCGGAGGTGGAGCAGAGCAGGAGGCAGCAGCTAAGGGTGACCGCCGCCGGGTGGAGCAGAGCTGAAGGCCGCAGCGGAGATAGAACAGCCACCGGGTAGAGCAGAACAGGATGCAGCAGCAGCGGTGGAACAGCTGCTGAGTGGAGAGGTGGAGCAGCAGCCGTGTGAAGCAGAGCAGGAGGTAGCAGTGGAATAGGAACAGCAGCCGGGTACAGCAGCGCAGGAGGCAGCAGCGGTGGAACAGCTGCTGAGTGGACAGGTGGAGCAGAAAAGAAGGAGGCAGCAGCTCAAGGTGACACAGCCGCTAGGTGGAGCAGAGAAGGAGACAGCAGCGGAGGTGGAACAGCCGCCGGGTGGAGCAGAACAGGATACAGCAGCGGAGGTGGAACAGCCGCCAGGTGGAGCAGAGCAGGATGCAGCAGCTAAGGCTGACACGGCTTCCGGGTGGACCAGAACAGGAGGCAGCAGCGGAGGTGGAGCAGCCGCCGGGTGGAGCAGAGCATGATGCAGCAGCGGACGTGGAACAGCAGCCGGGTGGAGCAGCGCAGGAGTCAGGAGCTAAGGATGACACAGCCACCAGGTGGAGCCGAACAGGATGAAGCAGCGGAGGTGGAACAGCCGCCGGCTGGAGCACAGCAGCATGCAGCAGCGGTGGAACAGCCACTGAGTGGACAGGTGGAACAGAGCAGGTCACAGCAGCAGCGGTGGAACAGACGCCGGGTGGAGCAGAACAGGGGGCAGCAGCGGAGGTGGAACAGCCGCTGAGTGGAGAGGTGGAGCAGCAAAGCAGGAGGCAGCAGTGGAAGTGGAACAGCCGCAGGGTGGAGCAGAACAGGAGGCAGCAGCGGAGATGGAACAGCCGCCGGGTGGAGCACAGCAGGAGGCAGCAGCGGGAGCAGAGCGGGCTGCAGCAGCGGAGGTGGAACAGCAGCCGGGTGGAGCAGAGCAGGAGGCAGCAGCGTTGGAACAGCCACTGAGTGGACAGGTGGAGCACCTCCGCTGCTGCATCCTGTTCTGCTCCACACGGCGGCTGTTCCACCTCCGCTCCTGCCTCCCGCTCTGCTCCACCGGGTGGCTGTTCCACCTCCGCTGCTGCATCCTGCTCTGCTCCACCCAGTGGAATAGAAACAGCAGCCGGGTACAGCAGCGCAGGAGGCAGCAGCGGTGGAACAGCTGCTGAGTGGACAGGTGGAGCAGAAAAGAAGGAGGCAGCAGCTAAAGGTGACACAGCCGCTGGGTGGAGCAGAGAAGGAGACAGCAGCGGAGGTGGAACAGCCGCCGGGTGGAGCAGAACAGGATACAGCAGCGGAGGTGGAACAGCCGCCAGGTGGAGCAGAGCAGGATGCAGCAGCTAAGGCTGACACGGCCTCCGGGTGGACCAGAACAGGATGCAGCAGCGGAGGTGGAACAGCCTCCTGGTGGAGCAGAACAGGATGCAGCAGCGGAGGTGGAACAGCCGCCGGGTGGAGCAGAGCAGGAGGCAGCAGCTAAGGGTGACAGCCGCCAGGTGGAGCAGAGCTGAAGGCCGCAGCGGAGATAGAACAGCCACCGGGTGGAGCAGAACAGGATGCAGCAGCAGCGGTGGAACAGCTGCTGAGTGGAGAGGTGGAGCAGAAAAGAAGGAGGCAGCATCTAAAGGTGACACAGCCGCTGGGTGGAGCAGAGAAGGAGACAGCAGCGGAGGTGGAACAGCCGCCGGGTGGAGCAGAGCAGGAGGCAGCAGCTAAGGGTGACAGCCGCCGGGTGGAGCAGAGCTGAAGGCCGCAGCAGAGATAAAACAGCCACCGGGTGGAGCAGAACAGGATGCAGCAGCAGCGGTGGAACAGCTGCTGAGTGGAGAGGTGGAGCAGCAGCCGTGTGAAGCAGAGCAGGAGGTAGCGGTGGAATAGGAACAGCAGCCGGGTACAGCAGCGCAGGAGGCAGCAGCAGTGGAACAGCTGCTGAGTGGACAGGTGGAGCAGAAAAGAAGGAGGCAGCAGCTAAAGGTGACACAGCCGCTGGGTGGAGCAGAGAAGGAGACAGCAGCGGAGGTGGAACAGCCGCCAGGTGGAGCAGAACAGGATACAGCAGCGGAGGTGGAACAGCCTCCTGGTGGAGCAGAACAGGATGCAGCAGCGGAGGTGGAACAGCCGCCGGGTGGAGCAGAGCAGGAGGCAGCAGCTAAGGGTGACAGCCGCCGGGTGGAGCAGAGCTGAAGGCCGCAGCAGAGATAGAACAGCCACCGGGTGGAGCAGAACAGGATGCAGCAGCAGCGGTGGAACAGCTGCCGAGTGGAGAGGTCGAACAGCAGCCGTGTGAAGCAGAGCAGGAGGTAGCAGTGGAATAGGAACAGCAGCCGGGTACAGCAGCGCAGGAGGCAGCAGCGGTGGAACAGCCACCGGGTGGAGCAGAGCAGGAGGCAGCAGTGGTGGAACAGCCGCTGAGTGGACAGGTGGAGCAGCAAAGCAGGAGGCAGCAGCGGAAGTGGAAAAGCCGCCGGGTGGAGCAGAGCAGGAGGCAGCAGCGGAGGTGGAACAGCTGCTGAGTGGAGAGGTGGAGCAGCAGCCGTGTGAAGCAGAGCAGGAGGTAGCAGTGGAATAGGAACAGCAGCCGGGTACAGCAGCGCAGGAGGCAGCAGCGGTGGAACAGCTGCTGAGTGGACAGGTGGAGCAGAAAAGAAGGAGGCAGCAGCTCAAGGTGACACAGCCGCTAGGTGGAGCAGAGAAGGAGACAGCAGCGGAGGTGGAACAGCCGCCGGGTGGAGCAGAACAGGATACAGCAGCGGAGGTGGAACAGCCGCCAGGTGGAGCAGAGCAGGATGCAGCAGCTAAGGCTGACACGGCTTCCGGGTGGACCAGAACAGGAGGCAGCAGCGGAGGTGGAGCAGCCGCCGGGTGGAGCAGAGCATGATGCAGCAGCGGACGTGGAACAGCAGCCGGGTGGAGCAGCGCAGGAGTCAGGAGCTAAGGATGACACAGCCACCAGGTGGAGCCGAACAGGATGAAGCAGCGGAGGTGGAACAGCCGCCGGCTGGAGCACAGCAGCATGCAGCAGCGGTGGAACAGCCACTGAGTGGACAGGTGGAACAGAGCAGGTCACAGCAGCAGCGGTGGAACAGACGCCGGGTGGAGCAGAACAGGGGGCAGCAGCGGAGGTGGAACAGCCGCTGAGTGGAGAGGTGGAGCAGCAAAGCAGGAGGCAGCAGTGGAAGTGGAACAGCCGCAGGGTGGAGCAGAACAGGAGGCAGCAGCGGAGATGGAACAGCCGCCGGGTGGAGCACAGCAGGAGGCAGCAGCGGAGGTGGAATAGCCGCCGGGTGGAGCAGAACAGGAGGCAGCAGCGGAGGTGGACCAGCAACCGGGTGGAGCAGAGCACGTCACAGCAGCAGCGGTGGAACCGCCACTGAGTGGAGAGAAACAGCCGCCGCGTGGAGCAAAGCAGGAGGAAGGAGCCGCCGGGTGGAGCAGAACAGGATGCAGCAGCAGCGGTGGAACAACCGCTGAGTGGAGAGGTGGAACAGCCACCGGGTGGAGCAGAGCAGGAGGCAGCAGCAGAGGTGGAACATCTGCTGAGTGGACAGGTGGAGCAGCAAAGCAGGAGGCAGCAGCAAAGGGTGACACAGCCGCTGGGTGGAGCTGAACAGGATGCAGCAGCGGAGGTGGAACAGCAGCCGGGTGGAGCAGCGCAGGAGTCAGCAGGTAAGGATGACACGGCCGCCAGGTGGAGCCGGAAAGGATGAAGCAGTGGAGGTGGAACAGCCGCTGGGTGGAGCAGAGCAGGAGGCAGCAGCGGTGGAACAGCCACTGAGTGGACAGGTGGAACAGAGCAGGTCACAGCAGCAACAGTGGAACAGACGCCGGGTGGAGCAGAACAGGGGGCAGCAGCGGAGGTGGAACAGCCACCGGGTGGAGCAGAGCAGGGGGCAGCAGCGGAGGTGGAACAGCCGCCGGGTGGAGAGGTGGAGCAGCAAAGCAGGAGGCAGCAGTGGAAGTGGAACAGCCACCGGATGGAGCAGAACAGGAGGAAGCAGCGGAGGTGGACCAGCCGCCGGGTGGAGCAGAGCAGGCCACAGCAGCAGCGGTGGAACAGCCGCTGAGTGGAGAGGTGGAGCAGCAAAGCAGGAGGCAGCACTTGAAATTGAACAGCCGCCGGGTGGAGCAGAACAGGAGGCAGCAGCGGAGGTGGACCAACTGCCGGGTGGAGCAAAGCAGGAGGCAGCAGCGGAGGTGGAACAGCCCCCGGGTGGAGCAGAGCAGGAGGCAGCAGCGGAGCTGGAACAGCCCCCCATTGGAGCAGAGCAGGAGACAGCAGCGAAGGTGGAACAGCCCCCGGGTGGAGCAGAGCAGGAGGCAGCAGCGGAGGTGTAACAGCCGCCGGGTGTAACAGAGCAGGAGGCAGGAGCTGAAGTGGAACAACCGCCGTGTGGAGCAGAACAGGATGCAGCAGCGGAGGTGCTCCACCTGTCCACTCCGCTGCTATTCCACCGCTGCTGCCTCCTGCTCTGCTCCACCCGAATGCTGTCCACCTCCACTGCCACATGGCTGCTGTTCCACCTCTCCACTCAGCAGCAAAGCAGGAGACAGCAGCGGAGATGGAACAGCCGCCGGGTGGAGCAGAGCAGCATGCAGCAGCCGAGGTGGAACAGCCGTCAGGTGGAGCAGAACAGGAGGCAGGAGCTAAGGATGACACAGCCACCAGGTGGAGCCGAAAAGGATGAAGCAGCGGAGGTGGAACAGCCGCCGGCTGGAGCACAGCAGGATGCAGCAGCGGTGGAGCAGCCGCTGAGTGGACAGGTGGAACAGAGCAGGTCACAGCAGCAGCGGTGGAACAGACGCCGGGTGGAGCAGAACAGGGGGCAGCAGCGGAGATGGAACAGCAACCGGGTGGAGCAGAGCACGTCACAGCAGCAGCGGTGGAACCGCCACTGAGTGGAGAGAAACAGCCGCCGCGTGGAGCAAAGCAGGAGGAAGGAGCCGCCGGGTGGAGCAGAACAGGATGCAGCAGCAGCGGTGGAACAACCGCTGAGTGGAGAGGTGGAACAGCCACCGGGTGGAGCAGAGCAGGAGGCAGCAGCAGAGGTGGAACATCTGCTGAGTGGACAGGTGGAGCAGCAAAGCAGGAGGCAGCAGCAAAGGGTGACACAGCCGCTGGGTGGAGCTGAACAGGATGCAGCAGCGGAGGTGGAACAGCAGCCGGGTGGAGCAGCGCAGGAGTCAGCAGGTAAGGATGACACGGCCGCCAGGTGGAGCCGGAAAGGATGAAGCAGTGGAGGTGGAACAGCCGCTGGGTGGAGCAGAGCAGGAGGCAGCAGCGGTGGAACAGCCACTGAGTGGACAGGTGGAACAGAGCAGGTCACAGCAGCAACAGTGGAACAGACGCCGGGTGGAGCAGAACAGGGGGCAGCAGCGGAGGTGGAACAGCCACCGGGTGGAGCAGAGCAGGGGGCAGCAGCGGAGGTGGAACAGCCGCCGGGTGGAGAGGTGGAGCAGCAAAGCAGGAGGCAGCAGTGGAAGTGGAACAGCCACCGGATGGAGCAGAACAGGAGGAAGCAGCGGAGGTGGACCAGCCGCCGGGTGGAGCAGAGCAGGCCACAGCAGCAGCGGTGGAACAGCCGCTGAGTGGAGAGGTGGAGCAGCAAAGCAGGAGGCAGCACTTGAAATTGAACAGCCGCCGGGTGGAGCAGAACAGGAGGCAGCAGCGGAGGTGGACCAACTGCCGGGTGGAGCAAAGCAGGAGGCAGCAGCGGAGGTGGAACAGCCCCCGGGTGGAGCAGAGCAGGAGGCAGCAGCGGAGCTGGAACAGCCCCCCATTGGAGCAGAGCAGGAGACAGCAGCGAAGGTGGAACAGCCCCCGGGTGGAGCAGAGCAGGAGGCAGCAGCGGAGGTGTAACAGCCGCCGGGTGTAACAGAGCAGGAGGCAGGAGCTGAAGTGGAACAACCGCCGTGTGGAGCAGAACAGGATGCAGCAGCGGAGGTGCTCCACCTGTCCACTCCGCTGCTATTCCACCGCTGCTGCCTCCTGCTCTGCTCCACCCGAATGCTGTCCACCTCCACTGCCACATGGCTGCTGTTCCACCTCTCCACTCAGCAGCAAAGCAGGAGACAGCAGCGGAGATGGAACAGCCGCCGGGTGGAGCAGAGCAGCATGCAGCAGCCGAGGTGGAACAGCCGTCAGGTGGAGCAGAACAGGAGGCAGGAGCTAAGGATGACACAGCCACCAGGTGGAGCCGAAAAGGATGAAGCAGCGGAGGTGGAACAGCCGCCGGCTGGAGCACAGCAGGATGCAGCAGCGGTGGAGCAGCCGCTGAGTGGACAGGTGGAACAGAGCAGGTCACAGCAGCAGCGGTGGAACAGACGCCGGGTGGAGCAGAACAGGGGGCAGCAGCGGAGATGGAACAGCGGCTGAGTGGAGAGGTGGAGCAGCAAAGCAGGAGGCAGCAGTGGAAGTGGAACAGTCGCAGGGTGGAGCAGAACAGGAGGCAGCAGCGGAGATGGAACAGCCGCCGGGTGGAGCAGAGCAGGAGGCAGCAGCGGAGGTGGAATAGCCGCCGGGTGGAGCAGAACAGGAGGCAGCAGCGGAGGTGGACCAGCAACCGGGTGGAGCAGCGCACGTCACAGCAGCAGCGGTGGAACCGCCACTGAGCGGAGAGGTGGAACAGCAAAGCAGGAGGCAGCAGCGGTGGAACAGCCGCCGCGTGGAGCAAAGCAGGAGGAAGGAGCTGCCGGGTGGAGCAGAACAGGATGCAGCAGCAGCGGTGGAACAACCGCTGAGTGGAGAGGTGGAGCATGAACGCAGGAGGCAGCAGTGGAAGTGGAACAGCCGCCGGATGGAGCAGAACAGGAGGCAGCAGCGGAGGTGGACCAGCCGCCGGGTGGAGCAGAGCGCGTCACAGCAGCAGCGGTCGAACAGCCGCTGAGTGGAGAGGTGGAACAGCAAAGCAGGAGGCAGCAGTGGAAATGGAACAGCCGCCGGGTGGAGCAGAACAGGAGGCAGCAGCGGAGGTGGACCAGACGCCGGGTGGAGAAGAGCACCTCACAGCACAAGCGGTGGAACAGCCTCCGGGTGGAGCAGAGCAGGAGGCAGCAGCGGAGCTCGAACAGCCCCCGGGTGGAGCAGAGTAGGAGGCAGCAGCGGAGGTGGAACAGCCCCCGGGTGGAGCAGAGCAGGAGTCAGCAGCGGAGTTGTAACATCTGCTGAGTGGACAGGTGGAGCAGCAAAGCAGGAGGCAGCAGCTAAGGGTGACACAGCTGCCGGGTGGACCAGAGCAGGATGCAGCAGCGGAGGTGGAACAGCTGCCGGGTGGAGCAGAGCAGGATGCAGCAGCGGTGGAACAGCCGCCGGGTGGAATAGAGCAGGAGGCAGCAGCGGTGGAACAGCCGCTGAGTGGATAGGTGGAGCAGCAAAGCAGGAGGCAGCAGTGGACGTGGAACAGCCGCCGGGTGGAGCAGAGCAGGAGGCAGCAGCGGAGGTGGAACATCTGCTGAGTGGACAGGTGGAGCAGCAAAACAGGAGGCAGCAGCTAAGGGTGAAACAGCCGCTGGGTGGAGCTGAACAGGATGCAGCAGCGGAGGTGGAGCAGCCGCCGGGTGGAGCAGAGCAGGATGCAGCAGCGGTGAAACATCCGCCGGGTGGAACAGAGCAGGAGGCAGCAGCGGTGGAACAGCCGCTGAGTGGAGAGGTGGAGCAGCAAAGCAGGAGGCAGAAGTGGAAGTGGAACAGCCGCCGGATGGAGCAGAACAGGAGGCAGCAGCGGAGGTGGACCATCCGCCGGGTGGAGCAGAGCACATCACAGCAGCAGCGGTGGAACAGCCGCTGAGTGTAGAGGTGGAGCAGCAAAGCAGGAGGCAGCAGCGGAGGTGGACCAGCCGCCGGGTGGAGCAGAGCACCTCACAGCATCAGTGGTGGAACACCCCCCGGGTGGAGCAGAGCAGGAGGCAGCAGCGGAGCTGGAACAGCCCCCGGGCGGAGCAGAGCAGGAGGCAGCAGCGGAGGTGGAACAGCCGCCGGGTGGAACAGAGCAGGAGGCAGCAGCGGAGGTGGAACAGCCGCCGGGTGGAACAGAGCAGGAGGCAGCAGCGGAGGTGGAACAGCCGCCGGTTGGAGCAGAGCAGGTGGCAGCAGTGGTGGAACAGCCGCTGAGTGGAGAGGTGGAACAGCCGCTGAGTGGACAGGTGGAGCAGCAAAGCAGGAGGCAGCAGTGGAATTGGAACAGCCACCGGGTGGAGCAGAGAAGGAGGCAGCAGCGAAGGGTTACACAGCCGCCGGGTGGAGCAGAGCAGGATGCAGCAGCGGAGGTGGAACAGCCGCCGGGTAGAGCAGAGCGGGGGGCAGCAGCGGTGGAACAGCCGCTGAGTGGAGAGGTGGAGCAGCAAAGCAGGAGGCAGCAGTGGAAGTGAAACAGCCGCCGGGTGGAGCAGAACAGGAGGCAGCAGCGGAGGTGGACTAGCCGCCGGGTGAAGCAGATCACCTCACAGAAGCAGTGGTGGAACAGCCCCCGGGTTGAGCAGAGGAGGAGGCAGCAGAGGAGCTGGAACAGCCCCCGGGTGGAGCACAGCAAGAGGCAGCAGCGGAGGTGGAACAGCCGTCGGGTGGAGCAGAACAGGAGGCAGCAGCGGAGGTGGACCAGCCCTCGGGTGGAGCAGAGCACGTAACAGCAGCAGCGGTGGAACCGCCACTGAATGGAGAGGTGGAACAGCAAAGCAGGAGGCAGCAGCGGTGGAACAGCCGCCGCGTGGAGCAAAGCAGGAGGCAGGAGCCGCCGGGTGGAGCAGAACAGGATGCAGCAGCAGCAGTGGAACAACCACTGAGTGGAGAGATGGAACAGCCGCCGGGTGGACAGGTGGAGCAGCAAAGCATTAGGCAGCAGTGGAAGGTGAACAGCCACTGGGTGGAGCACAACAGGAGGCAGCAGCAGAGATGGAACAGCCGCCGGGTGGAGCAGAGCAGGAGGCAGCACCGGAGGTGGAATAGCCGCCGGGTGGAGCAGAACAGGAGGCAGCAGCGGAGGTGGACCAGCAACCGGGTGGAGCAGAGCATGTCACAGCAGCAGCGGTGGAACCGCCACTGAGTGGAGAGGTGGAACAGCAAAGCAGGAGGCAGCAGCGGAGGTGGAACAGCCGCCAGGTGGAGCAGAGCAGGAGGCAGCAGCGGAGGTGGAACAGCCCCCGGGTGGAGCAGAGCACCTCACAGCATCAGTGGTGGAACAGCCCCCGGGTGGAGCAGAGCAGGAGGCAGCAGCGGAGGTGGAACAGCCCCCGGGTGGAGCAGAGCAGGAGGCAGCAGCGGAGGTGGACCAGCCGCCGGGTGGAGCAGAGCACCTCACAGCATCAGTGGTGGAACACCCCCCGGGTGGAGCAGAGCAGGAGGCAGCAGCGGAGCTGGAACAGCCCCCGGGCGGAGCAGAGCAGGAGGCAGCAGCGGAGGTGGAACAGCCGCCGGGTGGAACAGAGCAGGAGGCAGCAGCGGAGGTGGAACAGCCGCCGGGTGGAACAGAGCAGGAGGCAGCAGCGGAGGTGGAACAGCCGCCGGTTGGAGCAGAGCAGGTGGCAGCAGTGGTGGAACAGCCGCTGAGTGGAGAGGTGGAACAGCCGCTGAGTGGACAGGTGGAGCAGCAAAGCAGGAGGCAGCAGTGGAATTGGAACAGCCACCGGGTGGAGCAGAGCAGGAGGCAGCAGCGAAGGGTTACACAGCCGCCGGGTGGAGCAGAGCAGGATGCAGCAGCGGAGGTGGAACAGCCGCCGGGTAGAGCAGAGCGGGGGGCAGCAGCGGTGGAACAGCCGCTGAGTGGAGAGGTGGAGCAGCAAAGCAGGAGGCAGCAGTGGAAGTGAAACAGCCGCCGGGTGGAGCAGAACAGGAGGCAGCAGCGGAGGTGGACTAGCCGCCGGGTGAAGCAGATCACCTCACAGAAGCAGTGGTGGAACAGCCCCCGGGTTGAGCAGAGGAGGAGGCAGCAGAGGAGCTGGAACAGCCCCCGGGTGGAGCACAGCAAGAGGCAGCAGCGGAGGTGGAACAGCCGTCGGGTGGAGCAGAACAGGAGGCAGCAGCGGAGGTGGACCAGCCCTCGGGTGGAGCAGAGCACGTAACAGCAGCAGCGGTGGAACCGCCACTGAATGGAGAGGTGGAACAGCAAAGCAGGAGGCAGCAGCGGTGGAACAGCCGCCGCGTGGAGCAAAGCAGGAGGCAGGAGCCGCCGGGTGGAGCAGAACAGGATGCAGCAGCAGCAGTGGAACAACCACTGAGTGGAGAGATGGAACAGCCGCCGGGTGGACAGGTGGAGCAGCAAAGCATTAGGCAGCAGTGGAAGTGGAACAGCCACTGGGTGGAGCACAACAGGAGGCAGCAGCAGAGATGGAACAGCCGCCGGGTGGAGCAGAGCAGGAGGCAGCACCGGAGGTGGAATAGCCGCCGGGTGGAGCAGAACAGGAGGCAGCAGCGGAGGTGGACCAGCAACCGGGTGGAGCAGAGCATGTCACAGCAGCAGCGGTGGAACCGCCACTGAGTGGAGAGGTGGAACAGCAAAGCAGGAGGCAGCAGCGGAGGTGGAACAGCCGCCAGGTGGAGCAGAGCAGGAGGCAGCAGCGGAGGTGGAACAGCCCCCGGGTGGAGCAGAGCACCTCACAGCATCAGTGGTGGAACAGCCCCCGGGTGGAGCAGAGCAGGAGGCAGCAGCGGAGGTGGAACAGCCCCCGGGTGGAGCAGAGCAGGAGGCAGCAGCGGAGGTGTAACAGCCGCCGGGTGGAATAGAGCATGAGGCAGGAGCTAAGGTGGAACAACCGCCGTGTGGAGCCAAACAGGATGCAGCAGCGGAGGTGGAACAGCCGCTGGGTGGAGCAGAGCAGGAGGCAGCAGCTAAGGGTGACAGCCGCAGGGTGGAGCAGAGCTGAAGGCCGCAGCGGAGATAGAACAGCCACCGGGTAGAGCAGAACAGGATGCAGCAGCAGCGGTGGAACAGCTGCTGAGTGGAGAGGTGGAGCAGCAGCCGTGTGAAGCAGAGCAGGAGGTAGCAGTGGAATAGGAACAGCAGCCGGGTACAGCAGCGCAGGAGGCAGCAGCGGTGGAACAGCTGCTGAGTGGACAGGTGGAGCAGAAAAGAAGGAGGCAGCAGCTCAAGGTGACACAGCCGCTAGGTGGAGCAGAGAAGGAGACAGCAGCGGAGGTGGAACAGCCGCCGGGTGGAGCAGAACAGGATACAGCAGCGGAGGTGGAACAGCCGCCAGGTGGAGCAGAGCAGGATGCAGCAGCTAAGGCTGACACGGCTTCCGGGTGGACCAGAACAGGAGGCAGCAGCGGAGGTGGAGCAGCCGCCGGGTGGAGCAGAGCATGATGCAGCAGCGGACGTGGAACAGCAGCCGGGTGGAGCAGCGCAGGAGTCAGGAGCTAAGGATGACACAGCCACCAGGTGGAGCCGAACAGGATGAAGCAGCGGAGGTGGAACAGCCGCCGGCTGGAGCACAGCAGCATGCAGCAGCGGTGGAACAGCCACTGAGTGGACAGGTGGAACAGAGCAGGTCACAGCAGCAGCGGTGGAACAGACGCCGGGTGGAGCAGAACAGGGGGCAGCAGCGGAGGTGGAACAGCCGCTGAGTGGAGAGGTGGAGCAGCAAAGCAGGAGGCAGCAGTGGAAGTGGAACAGCCGCAGGGTGGAGCAGAACAGGAGGCAGCAGCGGAGATGGAACAGCCGCCGGGTGGAGCACAGCAGGAGGCAGCAGCGGAGGTGGAATAGCCGCCGGGTGGAGCAGAACAGGAGGCAGCAGCGGAGGTGGACCAGCAACCGGGTGGAGCAGAGCACGTCACAGCAGCAGCGGTGGAACCGCCACTGAGTGGAGAGAAACAGCCGCCGCGTGGAGCAAAGCAGGAGGAAGGAGCCGCCGGGTGGAGCAGAACAGGATGCAGCAGCAGCGGTGGAACAACCGCTGAGTGGAGAGGTGGAACAGCCACCGGGTGGAGCAGAGCAGGAGGCAGCAGCAGAGGTGGAACATCTGCTGAGTGGACAGGTGGAGCAGCAAAGCAGGAGGCAGCAGCAAAGGGTGACACAGCCGCTGGGTGGAGCTGAACAGGATGCAGCAGCGGAGGTGGAACAGCAGCCGGGTGGAGCAGCGCAGGAGTCAGCAGGTAAGGATGACACGGCCGCCAGGTGGAGCCGGAAAGGATGAAGCAGTGGAGGTGGAACAGCCGCTGGGTGGAGCAGAGCAGGAGGCAGCAGCGGTGGAACAGCCACTGAGTGGACAGGTGGAACAGAGCAGGTCACAGCAGCAACAGTGGAACAGACGCCGGGTGGAGCAGAACAGGGGGCAGCAGCGGAGGTGGAACAGCCACCGGGTGGAGCAGAGCAGGGGGCAGCAGCGGAGGTGGAACAGCCGCCGGGTGGAGAGGTGGAGCAGCAAAGCAGGAGGCAGCAGTGGAAGTGGAACAGCCACCGGATGGAGCAGAACAGGAGGAAGCAGCGGAGGTGGACCAGCCGCCGGGTGGAGCAGAGCAGGCCACAGCAGCAGCGGTGGAACAGCCGCTGAGTGGAGAGGTGGAGCAGCAAAGCAGGAGGCAGCACTTGAAATTGAACAGCCGCCGGGTGGAGCAGAACAGGAGGCAGCAGCGGAGGTGGACCAACTGCCGGGTGGAGCAAAGCAGGAGGCAGCAGCGGAGGTGGAACAGCCCCCGGGTGGAGCAGAGCAGGAGGCAGCAGCGGAGCTGGAACAGCCCCCCATTGGAGCAGAGCAGGAGACAGCAGCGAAGGTGGAACAGCCCCCGGGTGGAGCAGAGCAGGAGGCAGCAGCGGAGGTGTAACAGCCGCCGGGTGTAACAGAGCAGGAGGCAGGAGCTGAAGTGGAACAACCGCCGTGTGGAGCAGAACAGGATGCAGCAGCGGAGGTGCTCCACCTGTCCACTCCGCTGCTATTCCACCGCTGCTGCCTCCTGCTCTGCTCCACCCGAATGCTGTCCACCTCCACTGCCACATGGCTGCTGTTCCACCTCTCCACTCAGCAGCAAAGCAGGAGACAGCAGCGGAGATGGAACAGCCGCCGGGTGGAGCAGAGCAGCATGCAGCAGCCGAGGTGGAACAGCCGTCAGGTGGAGCAGAACAGGAGGCAGGAGCTAAGGATGACACAGCCACCAGGTGGAGCCGAAAAGGATGAAGCAGCGGAGGTGGAACAGCCGCCGGCTGGAGCACAGCAGGATGCAGCAGCGGTGGAGCAGCCGCTGAGTGGACAGGTGGAACAGAGCAGGTCACAGCAGCAGCGGTGGAACAGACGCCGGGTGGAGCAGAACAGGGGGCAGCAGCGGAGATGGAACAGCAACCGGGTGGAGCAGAGCACGTCACAGCAGCAGCGGTGGAACCGCCACTGAGTGGAGAGAAACAGCCGCCGCGTGGAGCAAAGCAGGAGGAAGGAGCCGCCGGGTGGAGCAGAACAGGATGCAGCAGCAGCGGTGGAACAACCGCTGAGTGGAGAGGTGGAACAGCCACCGGGTGGAGCAGAGCAGGAGGCAGCAGCAGAGGTGGAACATCTGCTGAGTGGACAGGTGGAGCAGCAAAGCAGGAGGCAGCAGCAAAGGGTGACACAGCCGCTGGGTGGAGCTGAACAGGATGCAGCAGCGGAGGTGGAACAGCAGCCGGGTGGAGCAGCGCAGGAGTCAGCAGGTAAGGATGACACGGCCGCCAGGTGGAGCCGGAAAGGATGAAGCAGTGGAGGTGGAACAGCCGCTGGGTGGAGCAGAGCAGGAGGCAGCAGCGGTGGAACAGCCACTGAGTGGACAGGTGGAACAGAGCAGGTCACAGCAGCAACAGTGGAACAGACGCCGGGTGGAGCAGAACAGGGGGCAGCAGCGGAGGTGGAACAGCCACCGGGTGGAGCAGAGCAGGGGGCAGCAGCGGAGGTGGAACAGCCGCCGGGTGGAGAGGTGGAGCAGCAAAGCAGGAGGCAGCAGTGGAAGTGGAACAGCCACCGGATGGAGCAGAACAGGAGGAAGCAGCGGAGGTGGACCAGCCGCCGGGTGGAGCAGAGCAGGCCACAGCAGCAGCGGTGGAACAGCCGCTGAGTGGAGAGGTGGAGCAGCAAAGCAGGAGGCAGCACTTGAAATTGAACAGCCGCCGGGTGGAGCAGAACAGGAGGCAGCAGCGGAGGTGGACCAACTGCCGGGTGGAGCAAAGCAGGAGGCAGCAGCGGAGGTGGAACAGCCCCCGGGTGGAGCAGAGCAGGAGGCAGCAGCGGAGCTGGAACAGCCCCCCATTGGAGCAGAGCAGGAGACAGCAGCGAAGGTGGAACAGCCCCCGGGTGGAGCAGAGCAGGAGGCAGCAGCGGAGGTGTAACAGCCGCCGGGTGTAACAGAGCAGGAGGCAGGAGCTGAAGTGGAACAACCGCCGTGTGGAGCAGAACAGGATGCAGCAGCGGAGGTGCTCCACCTGTCCACTCCGCTGCTATTCCACCGCTGCTGCCTCCTGCTCTGCTCCACCCGAATGCTGTCCACCTCCACTGCCACATGGCTGCTGTTCCACCTCTCCACTCAGCAGCAAAGCAGGAGACAGCAGCGGAGATGGAACAGCCGCCGGGTGGAGCAGAGCAGCATGCAGCAGCCGAGGTGGAACAGCCGTCAGGTGGAGCAGAACAGGAGGCAGGAGCTAAGGATGACACAGCCACCAGGTGGAGCCGAAAAGGATGAAGCAGCGGAGGTGGAACAGCCGCCGGCTGGAGCACAGCAGGATGCAGCAGCGGTGGAGCAGCCGCTGAGTGGACAGGTGGAACAGAGCAGGTCACAGCAGCAGCGGTGGAACAGACGCCGGGTGGAGCAGAACAGGGGGCAGCAGCGGAGATGGAACAGCGGCTGAGTGGAGAGGTGGAGCAGCAAAGCAGGAGGCAGCAGTGGAAGTGGAACAGTCGCAGGGTGGAGCAGAACAGGAGGCAGCAGCGGAGATGGAACAGCCGCCGGGTGGAGCAGAGCAGGAGGCAGCAGCGGAGGTGGAATAGCCGCCGGGTGGAGCAGAACAGGAGGCAGCAGCGGAGGTGGACCAGCAACCGGGTGGAGCAGCGCACGTCACAGCAGCAGCGGTGGAACCGCCACTGAGCGGAGAGGTGGAACAGCAAAGCAGGAGGCAGCAGCGGTGGAACAGCCGCCGCGTGGAGCAAAGCAGGAGGAAGGAGCTGCCGGGTGGAGCAGAACAGGATGCAGCAGCAGCGGTGGAACAACCGCTGAGTGGAGAGGTGGAGCATGAACGCAGGAGGCAGCAGTGGAAGTGGAACAGCCGCCGGATGGAGCAGAACAGGAGGCAGCAGCGGAGGTGGACCAGCCGCCGGGTGGAGCAGAGCGCGTCACAGCAGCAGCGGTCGAACAGCCGCTGAGTGGAGAGGTGGAACAGCAAAGCAGGAGGCAGCAGTGGAAATGGAACAGCCGCCGGGTGGAGCAGAACAGGAGGCAGCAGCGGAGGTGGACCAGACGCCGGGTGGAGAAGAGCACCTCACAGCACAAGCGGTGGAACAGCCTCCGGGTGGAGCAGAGCAGGAGGCAGCAGCGGAGCTCGAACAGCCCCCGGGTGGAGCAGAGTAGGAGGCAGCAGCGGAGGTGGAACAGCCCCCGGGTGGAGCAGAGCAGGAGTCAGCAGCGGAGTTGTAACATCTGCTGAGTGGACAGGTGGAGCAGCAAAGCAGGAGGCAGCAGCTAAGGGTGACACAGCTGCCGGGTGGACCAGAGCAGGATGCAGCAGCGGAGGTGGAACAGCTGCCGGGTGGAGCAGAGCAGGATGCAGCAGCGGTGGAACAGCCGCCGGGTGGAATAGAGCAGGAGGCAGCAGCGGTGGAACAGCCGCTGAGTGGATAGGTGGAGCAGCAAAGCAGGAGGCAGCAGTGGACGTGGAACAGCCGCCGGGTGGAGCAGAGCAGGAGGCAGCAGCGGAGGTGGAACATCTGCTGAGTGGACAGGTGGAGCAGCAAAACAGGAGGCAGCAGCTAAGGGTGAAACAGCCGCTGGGTGGAGCTGAACAGGATGCAGCAGCGGAGGTGGAGCAGCCGCCGGGTGGAGCAGAGCAGGATGCAGCAGCGGTGAAACATCCGCCGGGTGGAACAGAGCAGGAGGCAGCAGCGGTGGAACAGCCGCTGAGTGGAGAGGTGGAGCAGCAAAGCAGGAGGCAGAAGTGGAAGTGGAACAGCCGCCGGATGGAGCAGAACAGGAGGCAGCAGCGGAGGTGGACCATCCGCCGGGTGGAGCAGAGCACATCACAGCAGCAGCGGTGGAACAGCCGCTGAGTGTAGAGGTGGAGCAGCAAAGCAGGAGGCAGCAGCGGAGGTGGACCAGCCGCCGGGTGGAGCAGAGCACCTCACAGCATCAGTGGTGGAACACCCCCCGGGTGGAGCAGAGCAGGAGGCAGCAGCGGAGCTGGAACAGCCCCCGGGCGGAGCAGAGCAGGAGGCAGCAGCGGAGGTGGAACAGCCGCCGGGTGGAACAGAGCAGGAGGCAGCAGCGGAGGTGGAACAGCCGCCGGGTGGAACAGAGCAGGAGGCAGCAGCGGAGGTGGAACAGCCGCCGGTTGGAGCAGAGCAGGTGGCAGCAGTGGTGGAACAGCCGCTGAGTGGAGAGGTGGAACAGCCGCTGAGTGGACAGGTGGAGCAGCAAAGCAGGAGGCAGCAGTGGAATTGGAACAGCCACCGGGTGGAGCAGAGAAGGAGGCAGCAGCGAAGGGTTACACAGCCGCCGGGTGGAGCAGAGCAGGATGCAGCAGCGGAGGTGGAACAGCCGCCGGGTAGAGCAGAGCGGGGGGCAGCAGCGGTGGAACAGCCGCTGAGTGGAGAGGTGGAGCAGCAAAGCAGGAGGCAGCAGTGGAAGTGAAACAGCCGCCGGGTGGAGCAGAACAGGAGGCAGCAGCGGAGGTGGACTAGCCGCCGGGTGAAGCAGATCACCTCACAGAAGCAGTGGTGGAACAGCCCCCGGGTTGAGCAGAGGAGGAGGCAGCAGAGGAGCTGGAACAGCCCCCGGGTGGAGCACAGCAAGAGGCAGCAGCGGAGGTGGAACAGCCGTCGGGTGGAGCAGAACAGGAGGCAGCAGCGGAGGTGGACCAGCCCTCGGGTGGAGCAGAGCACGTAACAGCAGCAGCGGTGGAACCGCCACTGAATGGAGAGGTGGAACAGCAAAGCAGGAGGCAGCAGCGGTGGAACAGCCGCCGCGTGGAGCAAAGCAGGAGGCAGGAGCCGCCGGGTGGAGCAGAACAGGATGCAGCAGCAGCAGTGGAACAACCACTGAGTGGAGAGATGGAACAGCCGCCGGGTGGACAGGTGGAGCAGCAAAGCATTAGGCAGCAGTGGAAGGTGAACAGCCACTGGGTGGAGCACAACAGGAGGCAGCAGCAGAGATGGAACAGCCGCCGGGTGGAGCAGAGCAGGAGGCAGCACCGGAGGTGGAATAGCCGCCGGGTGGAGCAGAACAGGAGGCAGCAGCGGAGGTGGACCAGCAACCGGGTGGAGCAGAGCATGTCACAGCAGCAGCGGTGGAACCGCCACTGAGTGGAGAGGTGGAACAGCAAAGCAGGAGGCAGCAGCGGAGGTGGAACAGCCGCCAGGTGGAGCAGAGCAGGAGGCAGCAGCGGAGGTGGAACAGCCCCCGGGTGGAGCAGAGCACCTCACAGCATCAGTGGTGGAACAGCCCCCGGGTGGAGCAGAGCAGGAGGCAGCAGCGGAGGTGGAACAGCCCCCGGGTGGAGCAGAGCAGGAGGCAGCAGCGGAGGTGGACCAGCCGCCGGGTGGAGCAGAGCACCTCACAGCATCAGTGGTGGAACACCCCCCGGGTGGAGCAGAGCAGGAGGCAGCAGCGGAGCTGGAACAGCCCCCGGGCGGAGCAGAGCAGGAGGCAGCAGCGGAGGTGGAACAGCCGCCGGGTGGAACAGAGCAGGAGGCAGCAGCGGAGGTGGAACAGCCGCCGGGTGGAACAGAGCAGGAGGCAGCAGCGGAGGTGGAACAGCCGCCGGTTGGAGCAGAGCAGGTGGCAGCAGTGGTGGAACAGCCGCTGAGTGGAGAGGTGGAACAGCCGCTGAGTGGACAGGTGGAGCAGCAAAGCAGGAGGCAGCAGTGGAATTGGAACAGCCACCGGGTGGAGCAGAGCAGGAGGCAGCAGCGAAGGGTTACACAGCCGCCGGGTGGAGCAGAGCAGGATGCAGCAGCGGAGGTGGAACAGCCGCCGGGTAGAGCAGAGCGGGGGGCAGCAGCGGTGGAACAGCCGCTGAGTGGAGAGGTGGAGCAGCAAAGCAGGAGGCAGCAGTGGAAGTGAAACAGCCGCCGGGTGGAGCAGAACAGGAGGCAGCAGCGGAGGTGGACTAGCCGCCGGGTGAAGCAGATCACCTCACAGAAGCAGTGGTGGAACAGCCCCCGGGTTGAGCAGAGGAGGAGGCAGCAGAGGAGCTGGAACAGCCCCCGGGTGGAGCACAGCAAGAGGCAGCAGCGGAGGTGGAACAGCCGTCGGGTGGAGCAGAACAGGAGGCAGCAGCGGAGGTGGACCAGCCCTCGGGTGGAGCAGAGCACGTAACAGCAGCAGCGGTGGAACCGCCACTGAATGGAGAGGTGGAACAGCAAAGCAGGAGGCAGCAGCGGTGGAACAGCCGCCGCGTGGAGCAAAGCAGGAGGCAGGAGCCGCCGGGTGGAGCAGAACAGGATGCAGCAGCAGCAGTGGAACAACCACTGAGTGGAGAGATGGAACAGCCGCCGGGTGGACAGGTGGAGCAGCAAAGCATTAGGCAGCAGTGGAAGTGGAACAGCCACTGGGTGGAGCACAACAGGAGGCAGCAGCAGAGATGGAACAGCCGCCGGGTGGAGCAGAGCAGGAGGCAGCACCGGAGGTGGAATAGCCGCCGGGTGGAGCAGAACAGGAGGCAGCAGCGGAGGTGGACCAGCAACCGGGTGGAGCAGAGCATGTCACAGCAGCAGCGGTGGAACCGCCACTGAGTGGAGAGGTGGAACAGCAAAGCAGGAGGCAGCAGCGGAGGTGGAACAGCCGCCAGGTGGAGCAGAGCAGGAGGCAGCAGCGGAGGTGGAACAGCCCCCGGGTGGAGCAGAGCACCTCACAGCATCAGTGGTGGAACAGCCCCCGGGTGGAGCAGAGCAGGAGGCAGCAGCGGAGGTGGAACAGCCCCCGGGTGGAGCAGAGCAGGAGGCAGCAGCGGAGGTGTAACAGCCGCCGGGTGGAATAGAGCATGAGGCAGGAGCTAAGGTGGAACAACCGCCGTGTGGAGCCAAACAGGATGCAGCAGCGGAGGTGGAACAGCCGCTGGGTGGAGCAGAGCAGGAGGCAGCAGCTAAGGGTGACAGCCGCAGGGTGGAGCAGAGCTGAAGGCCGCAGCGGAGATAGAACAGCCACCGGGTAGAGCAGAACAGGATGCAGCAGCAGCGGTGGAACAGCTGCTGAGTGGAGAGGTGGAGCAGCAGCCGTGTGAAGCAGAGCAGGAGGTAGCAGTGGAATAGGAACAGCAGCCGGGTACAGCAGCGCAGGAGGCAGCAGCGGTGGAACAGCTGCTGAGTGGACAGGTGGAGCAGAAAAGAAGGAGGCAGCAGCTCAAGGTGACACAGCCGCTAGGTGGAGCAGAGAAGGAGACAGCAGCGGAGGTGGAACAGCCGCCGGGTGGAGCAGAACAGGATACAGCAGCGGAGGTGGAACAGCCGCCAGGTGGAGCAGAGCAGGATGCAGCAGCTAAGGCTGACACGGCTTCCGGGTGGACCAGAACAGGAGGCAGCAGCGGAGGTGGAGCAGCCGCCGGGTGGAGCAGAGCATGATGCAGCAGCGGACGTGGAACAGCAGCCGGGTGGAGCAGCGCAGGAGTCAGGAGCTAAGGATGACACAGCCACCAGGTGGAGCCGAACAGGATGAAGCAGCGGAGGTGGAACAGCCGCCGGCTGGAGCACAGCAGCATGCAGCAGCGGTGGAACAGCCACTGAGTGGACAGGTGGAACAGAGCAGGTCACAGCAGCAGCGGTGGAACAGACGCCGGGTGGAGCAGAACAGGGGGCAGCAGCGGAGGTGGAACAGCCGCTGAGTGGAGAGGTGGAGCAGCAAAGCAGGAGGCAGCAGTGGAAGTGGAACAGCCGCAGGGTGGAGCAGAACAGGAGGCAGCAGCGGAGATGGAACAGCCGCCGGGTGGAGCACAGCAGGAGGCAGCAGCGGAGGTGGAATAGCCGCCGGGTGGAGCAGAACAGGAGGCAGCAGCGGAGGTGGACCAGCAACCGGGTGGAGCAGAGCACGTCACAGCAGCAGCGGTGGAACCGCCACTGAGTGGAGAGAAACAGCCGCCGCGTGGAGCAAAGCAGGAGGAAGGAGCCGCCGGGTGGAGCAGAACAGGATGCAGCAGCAGCGGTGGAACAACCGCTGAGTGGAGAGGTGGAACAGCCACCGGGTGGAGCAGAGCAGGAGGCAGCAGCAGAGGTGGAACATCTGCTGAGTGGACAGGTGGAGCAGCAAAGCAGGAGGCAGCAGCAAAGGGTGACACAGCCGCTGGGTGGAGCTGAACAGGATGCAGCAGCGGAGGTGGAGCAGCCGCCGGGTGGACCAGAGCAGGATGCAGCAGCGGAGGTGGAACAGCTGCCGGGTGGAGCAGAGCAGGATGCAGCAGCGGTGGAACAGCCGCCGGGTGGAATAGAGCAGGAGGCAGCAGCGGTGGAACAGCCGCTGAGTGGATAGGTGGAGCAGCAAAGCAGGAGGCAGCAGTGGACGTGGAACAGCCGCCGGGTGGAGCAGAGCAGGAGGCAGCAGCGGAGGTGGAACATCTGCTGAGTGGACAGGTGGAGCAGCAAAACAGGAGGCAGCAGCTAAGGGTGACACAGCCGCTGGGTGGAGCTGAACAGGATGCAGCAGCGGAGGTGGAGCTGCCGCCGGGTGGAGCAGAGCAGGATGCAGCAGCAGACGTGGAACAGCAGCCGGGTGGAGCAGCACAGGAGTCAGCAGGTAAGGATGACACAGCCGCCGGGTGGAGCACAGCAGGATGCAGCAGCGGTGAAACATCCGCGGGGTGGAACAGAGCAGGAGGCAGCAGCGGAGGTGGACCAGCAACCGGGTGGAGCAGAGCACGTCACAGCAGCAGCGGTGGAACCGCCACTGAGTGGAGAGAAACAGCCGCCGCGTGGAGCAAAGCAGGAGGAAGGAGCCGCCGGGTGGAGCAGAACAGGATGCAGCAGCAGCGGTGGAACAACCGCTGAGTGGAGAGGTGGAACAGCCACCGGGTGGAGCAGAGCAGGAGGCAGCAGCAGAGGTGGAACATCTGCTGAGTGGACAGGTGGAGCAGCAAAGCAGGAGGCAGCAGCAAAGGGTGACACAGCCGCTGGGTGGAGCTGAACAGGATGCAGCAGCGGAGGTGGAGCAGCCGCCGGGTGGAGCAGAGCAGGATGCAGCAGCGGACGTGGAACAGCAGCCGGGTGGAGCAGCGCAGGAGTCAGCAGGTAAGGATGACACAGCCGCCAGGTGGAGCCGGAAAGGATGGAGCAGTGGAGGTGGAACAGCCGCCGGCTGGAGCAGAGCAGGATGCAGCAGCGGTGGAACAGCCACTGAGTGGACAGGTGGAACAGAGCAGGTCACAGCAGCAGCAGTGGAACAGACGCCGGGTGGAGCAGAACAGGAGGAAGCAGCGAAGGTGGAACAGCCCCCGGGTGGAGCAGAGCAGGAGGCAGCAGCGGAGGTGTAACAGCCGCCGGGTGTAACAGAGCAGGAGGCAGGAGCTGAGGTGGAACAACCGCCGTGTGGAGCAGAACAGGATGCAGCAGCGGAGGTGCTCCACCTGTCCACTCCGCTGCTATTCCACCGCTGCTGCCTCCTGCTCTGCTCCACCCGAATGCTGTCCACCTCCACTGCCACATGGCTGCTGTTCCACCTCTCCACTCAGCAGCAAAGCAGGAGGCAGCAGCGGAGATGGAACAGTCGTCGGGTGGAGCAGAACAGGAGGCAGGAGCTAAGGATGACACAGCCACCAGGTGGAGCCGAAAAGGATGAAGCAGCGGAGGTGGAACAGCCGCCGGCTGGAGCACAGCAGGATGCAGCAGCGGTGGAGCAGCCGCTGAGTGGACAGGTGGAACAGAGCAGGTCACAGCAGCAGCGGTGGAACAGACGCCGGGTGGAGCAGAACAGGGGGCAGCAGCGGAGATGGAACAGCGGCTGAGTGGAGAGGTGGAGCAGCAAAGCAGGAGGCAGCAGTGGAAGTGGAACAGCCGCAGGGTGGAGCAGAACAGGAGGCAGCAGCGGAGATGGAACAGCCGCCGGGTGGAGCAGAGCAGGAGGCAGCAGCGGAGGTGGAATAGCCGCCGGGTGGAGCAGAACAGGAGGCAGCAGCGGAGGTGGACCAGCAACCGGGTGGAGCAGCGCACGTCACAGCAGCAGCGGTGGAACCGCCACTGAGCGGAGAGGTGGAACAGCAAAGCAGGAGGCAGCAGCGGTGGAACAGCCGCCGCGTGGAGCAAAGCAGGAGGAAGGAGCTGCCGGGTGGAGCAGAACAGGATGCAGCAGCAGCGGTGGAACAACCGCTGAGTGGAGAGGTGGAGCATGAACGCAGGAGGCAGCAGTGGAAGTGGAACAGCCGCCGGATGGAGCAGAACAGGAGGCAGCAGCGGAGGTGGACCAGCCGCCGGGTGGAGCAGAGCGCGTCACAGCAGCAGCGGTCGAACAGCCGCTGAGTGGAGAGGTGGAACAGCAAAGCAGGAGGCAGCAGTGGAAATGGAACAGCCGCCGGGTGGAGCAGAACAGGAGGCAGCAGCGGAGGTGGACCAGACGCCGGGTGGAGAAGAGCACCTCACAGCACAAGCGGTGGAACAGCCTCCGGGTGGAGCAGAGCAGGAGGCAGCAGCGGAGCTCGAACAGCCCCCGGGTGGAGCAGAGTAGGAGGCAGCAGCGGAGGTGGAACAGCCCCCGGGTGGAGCAGAGCAGGAGTCAGCAGCGGAGTTGTAACATCTGCTGAGTGGACAGGTGGAGCAGCAAAGCAGGAGGCAGCAGCTAAGGGTGACACAGCTGCCGGGTGGACCAGAGCAGGATGCAGCAGCGGAGGTGGAACAGCTGCCGGGTGGAGCAGAGCAGGATGCAGCAGCGGTGGAACAGCCGCCGGGTGGAATAGAGCAGGAGGCAGCAGCGGTGGAACAGCCGCTGAGTGGATAGGTGGAGCAGCAAAGCAGGAGGCAGCAGTGGACGTGGAACAGCCGCCGGGTGGAGCAGAGCAGGAGGCAGCAGCGGAGGTGGAACATCTGCTGAGTGGACAGGTGGAGCAGCAAAACAGGAGGCAGCAGCTAAGGGTGACACAGCCGCTGGGTGGAGCTGAACAGGATGCAGCAGCGGAGGTGGAGCAGCCGCCGGGTGGAGCAGAGCAGGATGCAGCAGCGGTGAAACATCCGCCGGGTGGAACAGAGCAGGAGGCAGCAGCGGTGGAACAGCCGCTGAGTGGAGAGGTGGAGCAGCAAAGCAGGAGGCAGAAGTGGAAGTGGAACAGCCGCCGGATGGAGCAGAACAGGAGGCAGCAGCGGAGGTGGACCATCCGCCGGGTGGAGCAGAGCACATCACAGCAGCAGCGGTGGAACAGCCGCTGAGTGTAGAGGTGGAGCAGCAAAGCAGGAGGCAGCAGTGGAAGTGGAACAGCCGCCGGGTGGAGCAGAACGGGAGGCAGCAGCGGAGGTGGACCAGCCGCCGGGTGGAGCAGAGCACCTCACAGCATCAGTGGTGGAACACCCCCCGGGTGGAGCAGAGCAGGAGGCAGCAGCGGAGCTGGAACAGCCCCCGGGCGGAGCAGAGCAGGAGGCAGCAGCGGAGGTGGAACAGCCGCCGGGTGGAACAGAGCAGGAGGCAGCAGCGGAGGTGGAACAGCCGCCGGGTGGAACAGAGCAGGAGGCAGCAGCGGAGGTGGAACAGCCGCCGGTTGGAGCAGAGCAGGTGGCAGCAGTGGTGGAACAGCCGCTGAGTGGAGAGGTGGAACAGCCGCTGAGTGGACAGGTGGAGCAGCAAAGCAGGAGGCAGCAGTGGAATTGGAACAGCCACCGGGTGGAGCAGAGCAGGAGGCAGCAGCGAAGGGTTACACAGCCGCCGGGTGGAGCAGAGCAGGATGCAGCAGCGGAGGTGGAACAGCCGCCGGGTAGAGCAGAGCGGGGGGCAGCAGCGGTGGAACAGCCGCTGAGTGGAGAGGTGGAGCAGCAAAGCAGGAGGCAGCAGTGGAAGTGAAACAGCCGCCGGGTGGAGCAGAACAGGAGGCAGCAGCGGAGGTGGACTAGCCGCCGGGTGAAGCAGATCACCTCACAGAAGCAGTGGTGGAACAGCCCCCGGGTTGAGCAGAGGAGGAGGCAGCAGAGGAGCTGGAACAGCCCCCGGGTGGAGCACAGCAAGAGGCAGCAGCGGAGGTGGAACAGCCGTCGGGTGGAGCAGAACAGGAGGCAGCAGCGGAGGTGGACCAGCCCTCGGGTGGAGCAGAGCACGTAACAGCAGCAGCGGTGGAACCGCCACTGAATGGAGAGGTGGAACAGCAAAGCAGGAGGCAGCAGCGGTGGAACAGCCGCCGCGTGGAGCAAAGCAGGAGGCAGGAGCCGCCGGGTGGAGCAGAACAGGATGCAGCAGCAGCAGTGGAACAACCACTGAGTGGAGAGATGGAACAGCCGCCGGGTGGACAGGTGGAGCAGCAAAGCATTAGGCAGCAGTGGAAGGTGAACAGCCACTGGGTGGAGCACAACAGGAGGCAGCAGCAGAGATGGAACAGCCGCCGGGTGGAGCAGAGCAGGAGGCAGCACCGGAGGTGGAATAGCCGCCGGGTGGAGCAGAACAGGAGGCAGCAGCGGAGGTGGACCAGCAACCGGGTGGAGCAGAGCATGTCACAGCAGCAGCGGTGGAACCGCCACTGAGTGGAGAGGTGGAACAGCAAAGCAGGAGGCAGCAGCGGAGGTGGAACAGCCGCCAGGTGGAGCAGAGCAGGAGGCAGCAGCGGAGGTGGAACAGCCCCCGGGTGGAGCAGAGCACCTCACAGCATCAGTGGTGGAACAGCCCCCGGGTGGAGCAGAGCAGGAGGCAGCAGCGGAGGTGGAACAGCCCCCGGGTGGAGCAGAGCAGGAGGCAGCAGCGGAGGTGTAACAGCCGCCGGGTGGAATAGAGCATGAGGCAGGAGCTAAGGTGGAACAACCGCCGTGTGGAGCCAAACAGGATGCAGCAGCGGAGGTGGAACAGCCGCTGGGTGGAGCAGAGCAGGAGGCAGCAGCTAAGGGTGACAGCCGCAGGGTGGAGCAGAGCTGAAGGCCGCAGCGGAGATAGAACAGCCACCGGGTAGAGCAGAACAGGATGCAGCAGCAGCGGTGGAACAGCTGCTGAGTGGAGAGGTGGAGCAGCAGCCGTGTGAAGCAGAGCAGGAGGTAGCAGTGGAATAGGAACAGCAGCCGGGTACAGCAGCGCAGGAGGCAGCAGCGGTGGAACAGCTGCTGAGTGGACAGGTGGAGCAGAAAAGAAGGAGGCAGCAGCTCAAGGTGACACAGCCGCTAGGTGGAGCAGAGAAGGAGACAGCAGCGGAGGTGGAACAGCCGCCGGGTGGAGCAGAACAGGATACAGCAGCGGAGGTGGAACAGCCGCCAGGTGGAGCAGAGCAGGATGCAGCAGCTAAGGCTGACACGGCTTCCGGGTGGACCAGAACAGGAGGCAGCAGCGGAGGTGGAGCAGCCGCCGGGTGGAGCAGAGCATGATGCAGCAGCGGACGTGGAACAGCAGCCGGGTGGAGCAGCGCAGGAGTCAGGAGCTAAGGATGACACAGCCACCAGGTGGAGCCGAACAGGATGAAGCAGCGGAGGTGGAACAGCCGCCGGCTGGAGCACAGCAGCATGCAGCAGCGGTGGAACAGCCACTGAGTGGACAGGTGGAACAGAGCAGGTCACAGCAGCAGCGGTGGAACAGACGCCGGGTGGAGCAGAACAGGGGGCAGCAGCGGAGGTGGAACAGCCGCTGAGTGGAGAGGTGGAGCAGCAAAGCAGGAGGAAGCAGTGGAAGTGGAACAGCCGCAGGGTGGAGCAGAACAGGAGGCAGCAGCGGAGATGGAACAGCCGCCGGGTGGAGCACAGCAGGAGGCAGCAGCGGAGGTGGAATAGCCGCCGGGTGGAGCAGAACAGGAGGCAGCAGCGGAGGTGGACCAGCAACCGGGTGGAGCAGAGCACGTCACAGCAGCAGCGGTGGAACCGCCACTGAGTGGAGAGAAACAGCCGCCGCGTGGAGCAAAGCAGGAGGAAGGAGCCGCCGGGTGGAGCAGAACAGGATGCAGCAGCAGCGGTGGAACAACCGCTGAGTGGAGAGGTGGAACAGCCACCGGGTGGAGCAGAGCAGGAGGCAGCAGCAGAGGTGGAACATCTGCTGAGTGGACAGGTGGAGCAGCAAAGCAGGAGGCAGCAGCAAAGGGTGACACAGCCGCTGGGTGGAGCTGAACAGGATGCAGCAGCGGAGGTGGAGCAGCCGCCGGGTGGAGCAGAGCAGGATGCAGCAGCGGACGTGGAACAGCAGCCGGGTGGAGCAGCGCAGGAGTCAGCAGGTAAGGATGACACGGCCGCCAGGTGGAGCCGGAAAGGATGAAGCAGTGGAGGTGGAACAGCCGCTGGGTGGAGCAGAGCAGGAGGCAGCAGCGGTGGAACAGCCACTGAGTGGACAGGTGGAACAGAGCAGGTCACAGCAGCAACAGTGGAACAGACGCCGGGTGGAGCAGAACAGGGGGCAGCAGCGGAGGTGGAACAGCCACCGGGTGGAGCAGAGCAGGGGGCAGCAGCGGAGGTGGAACAGCCGCCGGGTGGAGAGGTGGAGCAGCAAAGCAGGAGGCAGCAGTGGAAGTGGAACAGCCGCCGGATGGAGCAGAACAGGAGGAAGCAGCGGAGGTGGACCAGCCGCCGGGTGGAGCAGAGCAGGCCACAGCAGCAGCGGTGGAACAGCCGCTGAGTGGAGAGGTGGAGCAGCAAAGCAGGAGGCAGCACTTGAAATTGAACAGCCGCCGGGTGGAGCAGAACAGGAGGCAGCAGCGGAGGTGGACCAACCGCCGGGTGGAGCAAAGCAGGAGGCAGCAGCGGAGGTGGAACAGCCCCCGGGTGGAGCAGAGCAGGAGGCAGCAGCGGAGCTGGAACAGCCCCCCATTGGAGCAGAGCAGGAGACAGCAGCGAAGGTGGAACAGCCCCCGGGTGGAGCAGAGCAGGAGGCAGCAGCGGAGGTGTAACAGCCGCCGGGTGTAACAGAGCAGGAGGCAGGAGCTGAGGTGGAACAACCGCCGTGTGGAGCAGAACAGGATGCAGCAGCGGAGGTGCTCCACCTGTCCACTCCGCTGCTAATCCACCGCTGCTGCCTCCTGCTCTGCTCCACCCGAATGCTGTCCACCTCCACTGCCACATGGCTGCTGTTCCACCTCTCCATTCAGCAGCAAAGCAGGAGACAGCAGCGGAGATGGAACAGCCGCCGGGTGGAGCAGAGCAGCATGCAGCAGCCGAGGTGGAACAGCCGTCAGGTGGAGCAGAACAGGAGGCAGGAGCTAAGGATGACACAGCCACCAGGTGGAGCCGAAAAGGATGAAGCAGCGGAGGTGGAACAGCCGCCGGCTGGAGCACAGCAGGATGCAGCAGCGGTGGAGCAGCCGCTGAGTGGACAGGTGGAACAGAGCAGGTCACAGCAGCAGCGGTGGAACAGACGCCGGGTGGAGCAGAACAGGGGGCAGCAGCGGAGATGGAACAGCGGCTGAGTGGAGAGGTGGAGCAGCAAAGCAGGAGGCAGCAGTGGAAGTGGAACAGCCGCAGGGTGGAGCAGAACAGGAGGCAGCAGCGGAGATGGAACAGCCGCCGGGTGGAGCAGAGCAGGAGGCAGCAGCGGAGGTGGAATAGCCGCCGGGTGGAGCAGAACAGGAGGCAGCAGCGGAGGTGGACCAGCAACCGGGTGGAGCAGCGCACGTCACAGCAGCAGCGGTGGAACCGCCACTGAGCGGAGAGGTGGAACAGCAAAGCAGGAGGCAGCAGCGGTGGAACAGCCGCCGCGTGGAGCAAAGCAGGAGGAAGGAGCTGCCGGGTGGAGCAGAACAGGATGCAGCAGCAGCGGTGGAACAACCGCTGAGTGGAGAGGTGGAGCAGCAACGCAGGAGGCAGCAGTGGAAGTGGAACAGCCGCCGGATGGAGCAGAACAGGAGGCAGCAGCGGAGGTGGACCAGCCGCCGGGTGGAGCAGAGCACGTCACAGCAGCAGCGGTCGAACAGCCGCTGAGTGGAGAGGTGGAACAGCAAAGCAGGAGGCAGCAGTGGAAATGGAACAGCCGCCGGGTGGAGCAGAACAGGAGGCAGCAGCGGAGGTGGACCAGACGCCGGGTGGAGAAGAGCACCTCACAGCACAAGCGGTGGAACAGCCTCCGGGTGGAGCAGAGCAGGAGGCAGCAGCGGAGCTGGAACAGCCCCCGGGTGGAGCAGAGCAGGAGGCAGCAGCGGAGGTGGAACAGCCCCCGGGTGGAGCAGAGCAGGAGTCAGCAGCGGAGTTGTAACATCTGCTGAGTGGACAGGTGGAGCAGCAAAGCAGGAGGCAGCAGCTAAGGGTGACACAGCTGCCGGGTGGACCAGAGCAGGATGCAGCAGCGGAGGTGGAACAGTCGCCGGGTGGAGCAGAGCAGGATGCAGCAGCAGACGTGGAACAGCAGCCGGGTATAGCAGCACAGGAGTCAGCAGGTAAGGATGACACCGCCGCCGGGTGGAGCAGAGCAGGATGCAGCAGCGGTGGAACAGCCGCCGGGTGGAATAGAGCAGGAGGCAGCAGCGGTGGAACAGCCGCTGAGTGGATAGGTGGAGCAGCAAAGCAGGAGGCAGCAGTGGACGTGGAACAGCCGCCGGGTGGAGCAGAGCAGGAGGCAGCAGCGGAGGTGGAACATCTGCTGAGTGGACAGGTGGAGCAGCAAAACAGGAGGCAGCAGCTAAGGGTGACACAGCCGCTGGGTGGAGCTGAACAGGATGCAGCAGCGGAGGTGGAGCAGCCGCCGGGTGGAGCAGAGCAGGATGCAGCAGCAGACGTGGAACAGCAGCCGGGTGGAGCAGCACAGGAGTCAGCAGGTAAGGATGACACAGCCGCCGGGTGGAGCACAGCAGGATGCAGCAGCGGTGAAACATCCGCCGGGTGGAACAGAGCAGGAGGCAGCAGCGGAGGTGGACCAGCAACCGGGTGGAGCAGAGCACGTCACAGCAGCAGCGGTGGAACCGCCACTGAGTGGAGAGAAACAGCCGCCGCGTGGAGCAAAGCAGGAGGAAGGAGCCGCCGGGTGGAGCAGAACAGGATGCAGCAGCAGCGGTGGAACAACCGCTGAGTGGAGAGGTGGAACAGCCACCGGGTGGAGCAGAGCAGGAGGCAGCAGCAGAGGTGGAACATCTGCTGAGTGGACAGGTGGAGCAGCAAAGCAGGAGGCAGCAGCAAAGGGTGACACAGCCGCTGGGTGGAGCTGAACAGGATGCAGCAGCGGAGGTGGAGCAGCCGCCGGGTGGAGCAGAGCAGGATGCAGCAGCGGACGTGGAACAGCAGCCGGGTGGAGCAGCGCAGGAGTCAGCAGGTAAGGATGACACAGCCGCCAGGTGGAGCCGGAAAGGATGGAGCAGTGGAGGTGGAACAGCCGCCGGCTGGAGCAGAGCAGGATGCAGCAGCGGTGGAACAGCCACTGAGTGGACAGGTGGAACAGAGCAGGTCACAGCAGCAGCAGTGGAACAGACGCCGGGTGGAGCAGAACAGGGGGCAGCAGCGGAGGTGGAACAGCCGCCGGGTGGAGCAGAGCAGGGGGCAGCAGCGGAGGTGGAACAGCCGCCGGGTGGAGCAGAGCAGGGGGCAGCAGCGGAGGTGGAACAGCCGCTGAGTGGAGAGGTGGAGCAGCAAAGCAGGAGGCAGCAGTGGAAGTGGAAGAGCCGCCGGATGGAGCAGAACAGGAGGAAGCAGCGGAGGTGAACCAGCCGCCGGGTGGAGCAGAGCAGGCCACAGCAGCAGCGGTGGAACAGCCGCTGAGTGGAGAGGTGGAGCAGCAAAGCAGGAGGCAGCAGTTGAAATTGAACAGCCGCCGGGTGGAGCAGAACAGGAGGCAGCAGCGGAGGTGGACCAACCGCCGGGTGGAGCAAAGCAGGAGGCAGCAGCGGAGGTGGAACAGCCCCCGGGTGGAGCAGAGCAGGAGGCAGCAGCGGAGGTGGAACAGC
This sequence comes from Amphiprion ocellaris, assembly GCF_022539595.1. Lineage (NCBI taxonomy): Eukaryota > Metazoa > Chordata > Actinopteri > Pomacentridae > Amphiprion > Amphiprion ocellaris. The sequence goes on from NC_072779.1 coordinate 2,161,023, forward strand.
CCCCGGGTGGAGCAGAGCAGGAGGCAGAAGCGGAGGTGGAACAGCCCCCGGGTGGAGCAGAGCAGGAGGCAGCAGCGGAGGTGGAATAGCCGCCGGGTGGAGCAGAACAGGAGGCAGCAGCGGAGGTGGACCAGCAACCGGGTGGAGCAGAGCACGTCACAGCAGCAGCGGTGGAACCGCCACTGAGTGGAGAGAAACAGCCGCCGCGTGGAGCAAAGCAGGAGGAAGGAGCCGCCGGGTGGAGCAGAACAGGATGCAGCAGCAGCGGTGGAACAACCGCTGAGTGGAGAGGTGGAACAGCCACCGGGTGGAGCAGAGCAGGAGGCAGCAGCAGAGGTGGAACATCTGCTGAGTGGACAGGTGGAGCAGCAAAGCAGGAGGCAGCAGCAAAGGGTGACACAGCCGCTGGGTGGAGCTGAACAGGATGCAGCAGCGGAGGTGGAGCAGCCGCCGGGTGGAGCAGAGCAGGATGCAGCAGCGGACGTGGAACAGCAGCCGGGTGGAGCAGCGCAGGAGTCAGCAGGTAAGGATGACACAGCCGCCAGGTGGAGCCGGAAAGGATGGAGCAGTGGAGGTGGAACAGCCGCCGGCTGGAGCAGAGCAGGATGCAGCAGCGGTGGAACAGCCACTGAGTGGACAGGTGGAACAGAGCAGGTCACAGCAGCAGCAGTGGAACAGACGCCGGGTGGAGCAGAACAGGGGGCAGCAGCGGTGGAACAGCCGCCCGGTGGACCAGAGCAGGATGCAGCAGCGGAGGTGGAGCATCCGCCGGGTGGAGCAGAGGAGGATGCAGCAGCAGACGTGGAACAGCAGCCGGGTGGAGCAGCAAAGGAGTCAGCAGCTAAGGATGACAAAGCCGCCGGGTGGAGCAGAGCAGGATGCAGCAGCGGTGGAACAGCCGCCCGGTGGAACAGAGCAGGAGGCAGCAGCGGTGGAACAGCCGCTGAGTGGATAGGTGGAGCAGCAAAGCAGTAGGCAGCAGTGGAAGTGGAACAGCCGCCGGGTGGAGCAGAACAGGATGCAGCAGCGGAGGTGCTCCACCTGTCCACTCAGCTGCTATTCCACCGCTGCTGCCTCCTGCTCTGCTCCACCCGAATACTGTCCACCATCACTGCCACATGGCTGCTGTTCCGGAGCAGGAGGCAGCAGCGGAGGTGGAACAGCCCCCGGGTGGAGAGGTGGAACAGCCGCCGGGTGGAGCAGAGCAGGATTCAGCAGTGGAGGAGGAACAGCAGCTGGGAGGAGCAGAGCAGGAGGCAGCAGCAGTTGCATACGGCATTGGACCCCTTACAGTTTGCCTATCCAGAGAGCATGGGTGTGGGGGGTGCCATCCTGTATATGCTTCATCAGACCCTGTCTTTTCTTGATGGTACTCGGGGGTACGTGAGGCCGATGTTTTTTGACTTTTCAAGTGCTCTTAACACAATTCAGCCAATGATCTTGAGCGACAAGCTTGAAGAGCTGAGTGTCGAGCCTGTTTTCATAAAATGGATTACAAACTACCTGACAGAGTGGCCACAGTACGTAAGACTGGGGAATACAGTCTCTGGAACCTTGGTGACCAGCATCAGAGTTCCCCAGGGAACTGTGTTATCCCCTTTCCTCTTCACCCTTTACACATCAGACTTTGCCTGTCAGTCGTCATCATGTCACATCCAGAAGTACTCTGATGATACAGCTGTGGTGGCCTGTGTGAAGGGAGGGGACGAAGCGGAATACAGGAAGGTCATTTTGGACTTCACGCACTGGAGCAGGTGCAATGGACTGATGCTAAACACATCCAAAATGAAGGAGATGATGGTGGACTTTGGCCGGCGGAAATCACAACATGAACCCGTTCGGCTCGACGGTGAGAGTATTGAGGTGGTCACTACCTACAAATATCTGGGTGTCCACCTGGATCACAAACTGACCGGTCAGTGCATGCTAATGCAGCATACAAAAAAGTTCAGAGCAGACGCTACTTTCTTAGAATACTGAAATCTTTCAATGTCTGTAATGAGATGCTGTACCTTTTATCAATCAGTGGTGGCTAGTGCTGTATTTTTTGCTGTAGTAAACTGGGGAAACTGTATGACGGTCGAAGAGGGGAATCGTTTGGACAAGCTGGTCCGGAAGTGTGTGTCTGTTGGAGAGCTGGTGGAGAACAGAATGAGGAGCATGATGAAGTCCATCCTCAGTAACAGCAGGCATCCCCTGCATGAAACTGTGGCCGCTCAGCAAAGCAGCCGCAGTGTGCTTTGTCTTTCTATGCGCTGCAGAACTGAGAGGTTCAGGAGGTCGTTTGTACCAACCGCGATAAGACTATACAACTGATCTTGCTAATGTGCACTGTATTACTATTGATAGTAGCTTTTAACCTGTTATATATCTTATTTTTCACTTTTTATCTTTTTTACTGTGTATGGATGAATCTGAATGTATGTCGCACACTGTGGGCTGCTGGACACCTGAATTTCCCCACTGGGCATTGATAAAATATCTTTATCTATCTTCAAAACAACCACAAAGAGACACAAAACTGCTGCAAAGAGATTAGACAACCACAAAGAGACATAAAACAACCACGAAGAGACACAAAACAACCACAGAGACACAAAATAACCACAAAAAATATACAAACTGACAATAAAAACACACAATATAACAACAAAAAGATACAACCAAGCAAAGTACTATCAAAAAAGACACATAGCGACTAGAAAATGACACAAACTGACCACAAAACAACAGAACAGTACAGAGATTAAATGTAGCTACATAACTACACAAAACAACAGCAAAGAGACAGAAATGATGCAACAATTATACAAATAACAACAAGAAGAGGCAAAACAACAAAGAGATGAACCAGCTGCACAGTTTTACCTGATGAGTTCCTGCTGTCGCTGCAGCTGTCGAAGTCGCTGCAGCTTCAGCTCCTCTTCTGTCTCGTCCTGCAGCAAACACACTAAAAAACAACAATAATAACAAGACTCACTCAGAACCCACAATTATGAAACTGAAGCTGTTTGAATGGACAGTAAAAGACAGTTTGGCAGAGTGGTATTTAGAAAAAAAAAATAACGAAAACACTAATCAAAATACTTACAAAATACTAACAAACATATTTCCATATCATGAAACACAACAAAATATAAATATGCAATATTAATAATACATAATATTAATAAAACATAAAAAAGCACTTTTAAAAATTGCTTAACAATGAAACAAATCTCAAGGGAATATATACATAATTACACTAATAACAAAACACCAATAAACCAAACAGACAAATAATAATAAAAAACAAAGTATGGCAAAACCTTAATAAACTTTTCAAAAAATTATGAAACACCAGTAAATAATTATACTAATAAACATATTAATGCATTGATAAAACATAACATTTCTTAAAAAGATTAACAAGGAAACATTTATAAAACTACAAAAACTAAATACCAATAAAGGCTATTATTAATAATACCCAAATCAATAATAAATAACTAAAAACACAGGTAAACATCAGAAAACATCATTAAACTAATAAACATTAATTTTATTTTTAAACATAGCAAAACACTAATGAACAAAAAATATTAATTAAAATTAAACACAATAAAACATTTGTAAATAGTGTAAAAATACAATACATTTATGAAACACGAAACACTAAAAAACAATAAAATATTTCTAAATGTCAATAAATCACTCAAAACCAAAATAGAATACAACAGACATAATAAACCATGTATAATAATAATAATAGTAATAATAATAATAATAATCTCACACTTTCCACTCCTCAGCTCCACGTCTTCGTCTGCTGTTTGCAGCCACCTGTCGCACAGGAACACCTGAGTTTCTGGCTCCGCCCCTTCCTGTCCGTCAGGTGGCCGGCAGACCTCCACCCGGCTGCAGTGCCAGTCCAAGGCAGGGAATCCGGGTTGCACCTCCAACCGGAGCCGGACCAGAACCAGATGACCCAGAGAGCCGCTGGACCGAACCAGAACCGAACACGTCTGAGTAAACACAGCATGGTTCAACAACGGTGGAAGAGAAAAAAGCTACAAAGACACACAAAACAACTTGAAAGAGATACAAAACAACTACAAAATGCTACAAAATAACTGCAAATAAACACAAAATGACCATAGAGACACAAAAACAACCAAATATAGAAAAAATACTTTAAAAAAAGATAAAACCACCAAAACAGACACAAAACAACTTCAAATGGCACAACATAGCTACAAAGAGACACAAAACAACTACGAGACACAAACCTACAGACACACAAAACAATCACGAATATACACAAAACAACTACAACACACTAAACACACAATAACAACAATGACACACAAAACAAATACAAAATGACACAAAATAGCTGCAAATAAACAAAATGACCACAGAGACCCAAAAATAGACACAAACCAACTACAAAGACACACAAAACAACTACAATGACGCACAAAGAAAATAAACACAGAACAACTTAAAAATGACACAACATGGCTACAAATAAACACAAAACAACTACAAAGAGACACAAAATAGATACAAAACAACTACAAAGACACACTAAAAGATAAAATGACACAAAACACAAAAAAATAACTTTGGAGGGACTTTATTTTAACATTTAATATTAATCAAAGTTGTTTTGTTTCTGAAACAAAATAAAAAGACACCAAACAAGTACTAGAAACACAAACAACAGCTGTAAATAAACACAAACTGACCACTAAAAGACACAACAACAGGCTTCAGATGGACCTAATTTAAAATGTTTTTAAATAAAACTATGATTTCTAGTGTCAATAAACTGTTTTGTTTTCATCTTTTACAGATTTCATTCATTGAATATCATGATTAAATGTTTGGTGAAACTCACCGAACCTGGCAGCAGACGGCGGTCGCCTTCGTTCACACTGAGGGGCGGAGTCTCGCCCTCTGAGCCAATCAGGCTGAGCCACAGGCGGCTGAAGGTTCCACAGGTGGGACCAGGTGAGGTGTGAACGCTCACTTCAAACTCAGACATGACGCTGAGGACACAGGGATGGAGATAGATTTGCTCTTTTAATTTTTTTACATTTTACAATTATTTTATAGATTTCCCCAGTTTGTTTTTTTTACAGGTAAATTTACAGCTGTAACTGTTAAAATCACGGGAAAATAAAGATATTAATGTGGATGTTTATTGGAAAAATCAAGACAAAACTGTTGATAATTTCAATTTCAAAAATCTGTAATTTTTAGAAAAGATCATTTGACTGTAAAACTGAACTGTTTTTCTAAAAACATGATTATTTTACAAACATTTTCTGTTATCTGAAAGAAAAAAATGTATTTTAAGAATTTTACTCTACAGATTTCATCTGCTTTGTCAAATTGCAGAAAATATTTTGTAAAAGCACACTATTAGTATTAATTTACACGTTGACTTTAAAACAAAAACAAACAAAAACAGGCAAAAAACTATACATAACATCTACATCAAAAATCTATAATTTCTACAATATTTGACCATAAAATTACACAATTTCTCTCTATTTAAATCAGCCAAAATATTATTTTACAGATTACAGATATTTCCCATTATTTATGTGAATATTTATTTTAATGTAATTATTTTTATTACAAAAAACTGGTAAACTAGTGACTTAAATACTGTTTTTTTATTTGTTTTTGGACTGTTAATTTAAGTATTTTTTTTGGTGTTTTGTTAAATTAAAGATAGTAACGATTAAAATCACAGAGAAAAATAATGCATTAAATGTTGATTGTAATAAAAGCAGGCTAAAGCTGTAAATCTGTATTTTCACTTCCTAATTTTACAATGTTTTACTTTAAAATTGTATTATTTTTCTGTATTTAAATCAGTGAAAGTATCATTATTTTACAGATATTTGCCAGCATTTTAAAGAAAAAATACCTATATTAATGATTCAAAAACAGTCGTTGCCATTTTTTGGTCAAAATACAGATAATATGAAGTGAAAAAAAAGTACTAATGTACACGTTGACTTCAAACAAAAGAACCAGGCCAAAACATTGTGACCTCTTGTATTTAAATCTACTAAAAAAAACATTACTTTACAAATATTTTCCATTGTTTTCACCATTTTTACAGCTTTTGAATTCTGCAGTATTCCACCATTTTGAAACATGTATATTTTTTCTTTATTGTCAAGAATCAAGGAAGTCTGAAGCAAATCTGGCACTAAAGTCTTAGTAAAATATCCCTACAAAGTTTGGAAACTCTGTTTTACTGTAAACACTGCTGCATAATCATTTTTCTAAAAACTTTTCTGGACACAAGAATTTTTTGAAAGTCTGCTTATGGTATCAGCTCCTATTTGTTCTCGTATAAAACATAAATTTTGTGGGTTTTCTTGTTTCTTGTAATGAATAAATCTGCTTAAAAAGACACAGGGTGCAGCGAGAAAACACATCTGGTTTGTCTTCCTCTGCAGGATCTCATTTGTTTACGTCGCTGATATTTGACTTGTTAATGAGGGACAGTTAGCATAGGCGTCCAGCGAGCACAAAGAAACACTCAAAGGTGTAAAAGGACAAACAGAAAAGACAAAGGTCACTTCCTGCTTTAGTAAAAGGAAACATCCAACTCTGTTTGTTTCATCAGCAGTAAAATCAGCTAAAAGAATCTCCTTCTGTCCTCTTATTTTACTGCAGTACAGTTAAAGTTAACTTAGAATGACACACTGGCTCTGATGGTAAGATATACAGTTTGAGGTCACACAGGCAATTTCATGTTTTCCCCTATATAGATATTCCATTAAAAATCAGCCGTTTCCAGCTAGAATAGTCATTTACCATATTAACAATGTCTAGACTGGATTTATCATTCATTTAATGTTATCTCCATTGGAAAAAACTGCTTGTCTTTCAAAAATAAGGACATTTCTAAGTGGCCCCAAACTTTTGAACTGTAGTGTAAAAGAATTAAAGTTGCCCTATATTAGTTAAACTTCCTCTCAAAATTAGTTCAAGTTGCTCTATGTTAGTTCAAGTTGCTCTGTATTAGCTAAAGTTGTTCTAAATGAAATTTAGTTGATATTATTAGCTAAAGTTGCTCTAAAAAGGAGTTAAAGTTGCTCTATATTAACTAATATAGAGCAACTTTAACTCATGTAGAGCAACTTTAACTAATATAGACCAACTTTAACTAATATAGAGCAACTTTAACTAATATAGACCAACTTTAACTAATATAGAGTAACTTTAATTAATATAGACCAACTTTAACTAATACAGAGCAACTGTCACTAATATAGTTTAACTTTAAAGTTTCTATTTCAGAAGATTTTTCACTTCACATCCCTGTTGGGTGTAAGTGAGAGCAAAACACTGCTCTCAACAACATCATCATTTAAATCCTCTTTAAGGATGTTTTTCTCACTTCTAAAATCATGAAAAAGAGCAATTATTCTCCCTGATAACCTGAAAAAACTAAAACTTTTATTTACCTGTCAGAAATTTCCTATCTGTCTGCTTGTTCTGAGGATTTCTACAAGATAAATGAAAACATGAAAACCCGATTAAGCTGGGGGGATTTTAAGAATCACTCAGTTCATGTACTGATTAATGAGGAAACTGTTATTTTAGGAGTTTACATTTAGCAGTTAAATAATAATAAATAAATAAATAATAAATAAACTAAATAAAATGCAGAAATAATTAGAATACAGTAGAAATAGATGACACAATTGAGCAGACACTGTAAAATTAATAAAATTCTATATTATTCTGTGCACATCCTAAAATGTAAAGACAATTTAAAATGTAAATATAAAATATACCTGCAGAGTGGTGCTTTCTGTCGTCCTTGAGCTGCTGATGTGTTGTTCAGCAGCTGCAGGTACATTTCTCACCTTTTTATTTCAAGCTCCGCCCGCAACACCTTCAAATCAAACACCTGAACGCCTAACCACAGGTACCGGACTGTTTCCTCTTCCGTCACTACTTTACACTGTAAAATATTCTGTAAATGAGTCAAATTTTACATTAAAACACAATGAGTTCATGTGATTTATTGTCAAAATATTATAATACTGTAAGACAGATTTTGATGAAGTAAATTTTACTACTAATAGTGTGATTTTTCTCTTTAATGACATGTCTTTAAATTTATTTTAAATTATATTTTATTATTTTACAAGTGCTGAATTTTGCATATTTCTACCGCATCTTCATGGACACACATAGTACATGTATATATAGAATAGAATAGAATAGAATAGAATAGAATAGAATAGAATATGCTTTATTGTCATACAGTGTATAACAAAATTGGAAAGCTTCTCCTTTTCAGTGCAGAAATCTTAAGAAATAGTGCAAAACAGTCTATTTACAAATATACATATAAATAACAGTGTGAATATAAATATAAATAAAGTGAATGAGATGGTGTATATTTCACATTTCACATTATATTGTTGGCTGGGTGTGGCACATGAGACGTGAGAGTTCAGGGTGGTGATGGCTCTTGGAAAGAAGCTGTTTTTAAGTCTGTTTGTCCTCACTTTAATGCATCTGTAATGCCTTCCACAGGGCAACAGATCAAAAAGCTGAGAACCGGGATGTGAGCTGGCCTTGATGATGTTCTGAGCTCTGCTGAGGCACCGGGTGGAGTAGATGTCCATGAGGGAGGGGAGAGGACAGCCAACAATTCTCTGAAGCCTCGCTCTGTCTGCCTCAGTACAGCTCCCGTACCAGGTGGGAACACAGAATGTCTGCAGGCTCTCTATGGATGAGCTGTAGAAGGCCAGCAGCAGCTTCCTGTCCAGGTTGTTTTTCTGAGGACTCTCAGGAAGTGTAGCTGCTGCTGAGCCTTCTTTATGACAGCCGTGATGTTGTCTGTCCAGGAGAGGTCATCGGAGATCTGGACTCCCAGGAACCTGAATGTGTGGACACTCTCCACACACTCGCCATTGATGTAAAGGGGGGGCGGGTCAGTTCTGTTCCGCCTGAAGTTCATGATGATCTCCTTTGTCTTTGAGGTGTTTAGTGTCATGTTGTTTGCTGAACACCAGGTTGCGAGTTTCTGGACCTCCTCTCTGTAGGCTGTCTCATCTCCCTCTGAGGTCAGACCGACCACTGTTGTGTCGTCAACAGATTTGACGATGATGTTGTTTCTGTGAGCTGGTCTGCATTCATAGGTGTAGAGACAGTATAGGAGGGGGCTCAGCACGCAGCCCTGTGGTGTACCGGTGGAGGAAAGGTGGGGGCCAGGTCTCACAGACCGGGGTCTGTTGGTTAAAAAGTCCTTAATCCAGGTGCATGTGAGAGAGGGGAGGCCCAGGGTGTCCAGTTTGTTTATAAGGATGTCCGGTATGATTGTATTGAATGCTGAGCTGTAATCCACAAAGAGCATCCTGGCATAGCTCTGCGGTTGTTCCAGGTGGGTCAGCACAGCGTGCAGAGCTATGGTGATGGCGTCCTCTGTGGATCTGTTCATTCGGTATGTGAAGTGGTGGGAGTCGAGTGTGGGGGGGAGACAGTCTTTGATGTGCCGGAGAACCAGTCTCTCAAAGCACTTCATTATAACAGGTGTGAGAGCAACAGGGCGGTAGTCACTGAGGCTGGTTGTGGATGACTTATATATATGAAAAATATGATTTAATATTTAAATCGATAAATCGTTTATAAACCAAAAAATGCAAATATATATATATATATATATATATATATATAGAGAGAGAGAGAGAGAGAGAGAGAAATAAAAGGAAAAAATAGCAATAAAATTTAAAATTTAAATAAAAAAAATTATTCACATCCCAACTAATTTATAATGACGTCACCTGTAGCTGGGGCATCTGGTTCCATAGTGTAGCGGTTATCACGTCTGCTTTACACGCAGAAGGTCCTGGGTTCGAGCCCCAGTGGAACCAAATTTTTTTTTCATACCCGATCCTATAACTCTACAATGACGGCACAAAAGACAAAACCACTCAGTTGTAACACGCATTTATACATAATAACACAATTGTTGTATAAGTAAAACTTGTAGTACATGGGAGAATACACGCTACGCAAAAACGTATATTCATGAAAGCTACATGAAAACCTATATTCTGCGTCCCATTAGCTCGTCGTAGGTAGCTAACGTCGTAGCACTAGCACCTTTAGCAATTTTTCCTTGTGAAGGCTAAAAACAGTGGAGATGCCGGGGATTGAACCCGGGACCTCATACATGCGAAGCATGCGCTCTACCACTGAGCTACATCCCCACACAATGCGAAATCAGAGCGAAGGAGAGTTATTGAATACAGTTATTGAATAAGCCCCTAATGTTCTGTCGAGCGGTGGTTTACGCTTTACTTTTTTAAATACAACACAGTTGAACCCGACGATTCAGGTGCAGCAATTCCAGGCACAGTTGCTACGACTACTGTAGCAATAGGTCCCGTACTTGAGGGGAGCATTGTGCTCTTTCCATACGTCGATTTCTAATCCCTCAGGCCATATTCTTCACGAGCAATAAATCAGGAAATCATTAAAGACTCCTGTTTCAACACCAGTGCAATATCCAATACATGTACAGTATTTCTATCTCACGTGCATACTTCAATACCATGTGCAATATTGTATTCAAATTTATTTTAAACGGTACTTTATTTACACTGTACTTATTTACACAATACTTTTTATACTTCTCGTTTTACATATACATATTTTTCTGATTCAGATTTACGTGAGAGTCCTTCAATGTTGGTGAAATGTTGACCAAAGACTGCATTGTTAGTTTAAAAAACTATGGATACTACTCTACATTTTCTGCTTTAGCAACTGAATAGGTGCAGTATTTTTGTAATGCAGCTTCCGGCCACCAGCGGAACAAACAACACACCAGTGCGCATGCGTAAGACGGTGGGCGGGAGGAAAACTAAAAACAATACGCCATCTTGGATATCACATGGACTTTAAAGTGAACTTTCCATCATTCTATCGAAATAAGTCGCACTTTTGTTTTTTTATACCCTCGTGACATCCACATTAACGCGCCTGAATGGTTGCCAAGATGTTTCAACTGGCTCGAGTCGTCTGTAATATTCACCGAATAATAAACCGAACAATAACGAGGAGCGGTTGAAATGCCCACTTCACTGGAGAGTTTTCCGGGACCAGTTCTGTCACGGCTAACATTGTGTCAGTTTCGCTGTCTTCACATGATAGCATCTGGAGGCGGAACAGAAGCAGTGGTGATGTATGAACAGTTAAGAAGTGTTTACACAGACACCACGTAATGTTGAGTTAAACCGCATAAAGTATAGAGCACTCTTCGTCCGTCATGAAGATGTTCCTACGAATAGTACAGTGTAGATTTTAAGTGACGTAGGCTGCGATGGCCGAGTGGTTAAGGCGTTGGACTTGAAATCCAATGGGGTCTCCCCGCGCAGGTTCGAACCCTGCTCGCAGCGGTGGAATAAAATTTTAAAATTTTCAACAACGACAATTCATTTTTTGCGGATGCTGGTCAAACTCATTCTAAAAACGTTGGTGGTTTCTGGTTAAACATTTTCTGCTTATGGAAGAATCTGTGCTATATCAGTATTTATAATAATCTGAGGAAGAAGAAGAATCTGTGCAATGTCGTAGTTTTTCAGTTTGTATGTGCAATTTTGTTATTTTCCACATCCAGACAAACCAGTGTAATATCTGAATAGCCACACGTGAAAAAAAAATCTGTACAATATCAGCAGTATGTTATCTTGTTTATATATTTATTTTAGTTTTTTTTTTTTTTTTTTTTTACTGATGGTTCCTCTACACTAGCACTATGCCGTTGTAACTGTGACACAGTTCAAAAGCACTGAACTCCTGATGAACTTGTTAAACTGTCTGGTTTTATGTGACAATCACAATCAAACTCCTGGTGCAGAGTTTGTAGTGAAAATTGTTGGTCTAGCAGAGGATGGTTTCAGTCAATTCTGCCTTCACTCTGAGTCAGCAGGCATAAGACAGGACCAAACAAAAAAACATATTAATACATTTTCTGCATCACCAGCTGAAATTGTGTAGATTCCTGTGTCAGGCTGTGGTAGTGGATCTGCACGGCTTCGTTCAGGAGGATTACTGATGATAAGTTCAAGAGGTTTGCAGATGGAACATTTTAGCTCCATTTAAAAGACCATTCTGATCTTCTTTTTCTCTCCTGTTTTTTGTCTTCATCAGCGTTGAAAATAGTCTAGAGAGGAAAAAGCAATGAGAAGCAGCATGAAGGTGTGACAACAACTAACAAGGTGAGTTCCTTCATACAGGTTGTAGTAGCATTACCAGACAGAGGCAAGAGTATGGCCAGTATGGATAAAGTAAACCTGAGTTTGTCTGCAGCCTCCAAATCACTAAATCCTCACTGCTGTTTAAAGAGGGCAGATTTGTAGATTGCTGCTGTTTAGCAGGAAATGAGCTACAAGTTCAGCAGTCAAACTGTTCCTTTCTCTGAACGTCTGTGATCAACTTTGGTAAATGATTCAATAGACTGTGGGTGTTTCTGCTCTCACGTCTTGATAACATGTGACATGACTTGATATTTGCAATTTTAATGTCAACATCCTCACCTTAAAGAGTAAACTCACACGCTGTGAGCAGGGTTTGAACCTGCGCGGGGAAACCCCATTGGATTTCAAGTCCAACGCCTTAACCACTCGGCCATCACAGCTTGACGGTCGGTTGTCCGTCTGTCTCTCTGTGTGGCCCTGTGATGGACTGGTTACCTGTCCAGGTGAACTCTGTCTTCACCCTAAGCTGAGATAGACTCCAGCCCCCCGTAGCCCTACAGAGGATAAAATGGTATTTAGATGGTGGATGGATTTTATTCATATGTTTCAAGAGACTTCTTGGACTGGATCTTGTTTTATGTGACAATTCCAGTCAAACTCCTGCTGCAGAGTTTGTAGTGAAAATACTGGTCTAGCAGAGGATGGTTTCGATCCATCGATCTCTGGGTTATGGGCCCAGCACGCTTCCGCTGCGCCACTCTGCTCTTTTTAATTTCTTTTTGTAGCACACTGCTGTGATGAGGCTGTTGGTGTTTTCTGTGAACAACAGAGTCAAGCTAATGTTCATTTTGTAGTGAAAAAGTTGACTTAGCATGGGACTCATTTTGGCCAAATCAAAGTAAAACTCATGCCATTGATTATCTTAGTAGATTCTTAGTCATCCAGGTCATGGTAAATGTAGAAGCTTCAGTAAATTCAGCAGTGCTCTTCAGTGCTAAAATACCTCCTTCTAATGCAACATCCCAGGAAAGGAAGGTAGTAGCATCACCAGGCAGAGACAAGAGTATGGCCATTGACTTTATGGAGGAATAAGTCAAAAACATTGATTTTCAGTCTAAAGTTTGAACTTTCTGTTATTTTGTCGCGTTTTTTGCTTTCTCTTTGATGAAGGTTAATTATTCCTGATTCCTTCAATCTCACCTTCTTTCTGTCTCCTGTTTTCATCAGTGCTGGAGATAGTCTGGAGGGGGAAAAGCAACGAGAATCAGCAAGGTGTGACCAGAACTAACAAGGTGAGTTCCTTCACACAGGTGTGAGGTTTGACAGAGCAGAATGTTAATGGAGGATGACAAAATGAAAAGAATACAAGAAAACTCAAAAACCAAAACACAATACAACAATGAAGTACAAGTTCAGCAGTCATTCTGTTCCTTTCTCCCCTGAGCAAGTTCTGATGCTCTCAAATGCAAATAACTTTTTACTGTTACAGTTGAGCAATCGTAATGTCAACATCCTCACCTTAAAGAAGAAACTCACGCGCTGCAAGCAGGGTTCGAACCTGTGCAGGTTCATTAGATTTCATTAGTGCTGAAGATAGTCTGGAGGGGAAAAAGCGACGAGAAGCAGCATGAAGGTGTGACCAGAACTAACAAGGTGAGTTCCTTCATACAGGTGTGAGGTTTGACAGAGCAGAATGCTACTGGGGGATGACAAAATGAAAACAAGAATATCAGAAATCTCAAAAAACCAAAACACAATAGAACAAAAATGTACAAAATGAACACCAAAGTTGTGTGTAGATCGTTTAGTAGTTGTTGGAAGGTGGAAACTTTAGAGCAGTTTGTGACTTTGAGGAACATCAGAGGAACAATGTTTTATTCTCATTTAGTGACACATTCTATGATGTAAACATTCAGTACTGAACTCTTGATGAGTTTGTTGGACTGGATCTTGTTTTATGTGACAATTATAACCAAACTCCTGGTGTAGAATTTATAGTGGAAATGTTGGTCTAGCAGAGGATGGTTTCGATCCATCGATCTCTGGGTTATGGGCCCAGCACGCTTCCGCTGCGCCAGTCTGCTCCTCTGGTCTCTGCATCTAGGAATCCACATATGCCAAACTGGAGCAGTCGTCTGTAAACAGGAGGGAGCTACCGTCGTGGTAGAACAGCTTCTTCAAACATGATCTGATCAGGAGATCTCTGATTGGAGTCCCATCCAGAGGCCAGAGGAGCAGAGTGGCGCAGCGGAAGTGTGCTGGGCCCATAACCCATTGTAATTGGGTTGAATAGACTCATGCTCTGTGAGCAAGGTTTGATAAAATGGTGTATAGATGATGGATGGATAGATAGATTTTATTAATATGTTTCAAGAGACGATTGAGCAGAAACTGTTCCTTACAATTTGATGATCTGAGATGGAATGGAACCCAGTGTGTTTTAATATAAAACCAGCAAAATCAAAATCCCCTGGAGACAAACTCAATGTTTTTCTTTAATTTTATAATGGCAAATCTTTTAGGGCATTTTATATATACTTTAAATATTTTTAAATATTTAGTACATTTTGTTAAAATTTTTCAGACATGTAAATAATATTTTCAGACATTTTAAAAATATTTTCAGTAAAATAATTTGTAGTCTGGGTTCAAACTCAGTCACTCAGGATGTTTGTAATGATATAATATGGAACCACACAAGCAGCTCCCTGAAACACTGAGCATATGTGGAGCTGTGTGATTCCTAGTTTGTGCCAGGAGGACGGGGGAGACAGAAGGGGAGACAGAGAGGGAGACGGAGGGGGAGAGACCTGGATGACGATCAGGGACATTTTGTTCTGATGTTAGCGTCCAGACAGAGCAGGTGGCCTCGGCACACTCAGCCACGTTTCCACCACTTCAGAGGACGGAACATCCACAAACGTAAACCTAACCTTCCCTAAAGCTTCCTCTAAACCTCAAACCTCACTAAAACAGAACGGATTTCTTCATGGACGCCTTCCAGGATGAATGTGTGAATACAAATTTATCCCCCCCAACCTGAGTGATGTAAATACTCTGAAACAGACACGAGCCAAACCCCCGGTGAGGTGGCAGTTGGCGACCGCGGCCGTGTGAAGAAGGAACAAAAACACGAACAAATATCATCAGAAAACCTCCAACAGGTGTCGAGAGGTTTCACTGAATAAAACACAACTGAATCAGTCACAGAAAGGCATATTTTATTAATATTTTCTATCATTTTATTAGTATTTTAATGACACTTGAATAAATTAGGGCATTTCACTAATATTTTTTGACATTTCAATACTATTTTCAGTCATTTTATAAATCTTTTAAGACATTTTATTAACATTTTATGACATTTTTACATTTTCCAGACAGGTTATTAATTTCTGACATTTTATCAATATTTTCCAGACATTTAATTTGTATGTTTTTGGAATTTTGGGAATTTTGTTAATATTTTGGAACATTTTGCCAATATTTTTGGGAATATCAATAATATTTTCAATCATTTCATATATCTTTTAAGGTATTTTATTATTTATGACATTTTTAGATTTTCTTGACATGTTATTACTTTCTGACATTTTATCAATATTTTCCAGACATTTAATTTGCATCTTTTTGGAATTTTGTTTACATGTTTTGG
Organism: Amphiprion ocellaris; assembly: GCF_022539595.1. Lineage (NCBI taxonomy): Eukaryota > Metazoa > Chordata > Actinopteri > Pomacentridae > Amphiprion > Amphiprion ocellaris. The sequence continues at coordinate 2,176,911 of NC_072779.1, forward strand.
ACATTTTATTAATATCTTTTGGACATATTCATGCAATTTTCATGCATTTTATTAATATTTTGGGGAATTTTATACATACTTTCAGGCATTTTATTAATGTTATGAATTAAATAAATGAATATTAATACATTTTATTTATTTGTTAGAATTCACTATGAATTTTATTTTGTCTTATTTTGTGATCATTGGATATGTTTCTATTTTGTGGGGTCATTTTACTAAAATTTTTGGGCATATCAGTAGTCCATCCATTCATCCATTATCTATACACCACTTAATCCTCACTAGGGTCATGGGGGGGGCTGGAGTCTATCCCAGCTGACTCAGGTGAAGGCAGGGGACACCCTAGACAGGTCACCAGTCTGTCACAGGGCTACATACAGAGACAAACAATCACTCTCACATTCACACCTACGGGCAATTTAGAGTAATCAATTAATCTCAGCATATTTTTGGACTGTGGGAGGAAGCCGGAGAACCCGGAGAGAACCCACGCATGCACAGGGAGAACATGCAAACTCCATGCAGAAAGATCCCGGGAAAGCCGGGACGCGAACCAGGGATCTTCTCGCTGCAAGGCGAAAGTGCTAACCACTGTGCAGCCCCATATCAGTAGTATATTCAGCAATTTTATAAATCTTTTAGGACATTTTATTACTATTTGTATGGCATTTTATTATTTTCCAGACATTTAATTTGTATGTTTTTGGAATTTTGGGAATTTCGTTAATATTTTGGAGCATTTTACTAAAATTTTTGGGCATATCAATAGTGTTTTCAGTCATTTTATAGATCTTTTAAGGCTATATTTTTATGACATTTTTATATTTTCTAGACATGTTCTTACTTTCTGACATTTAATCAATATTTTCAATCGTGTTGCAGTTTTGATGGACATTTTACTCATATTTTTGTCACATTTTATCAATATTTCTGAGACATTTTATTAATATTTTCAAACATATGTATATTTTTCAGGCACTTAAATGACATTTGTGGACATACTGATATCTTTGAGATATTTTAATTATATTTTGGACTTGTTATGAATATCTTCAGACATTTCACAACTCGCTTTGAATGAACAGGTCACCGGTAAGTTCTTTAGAGATCAATCGATTATTAAAACTGTTTCATGATGTTTTGATCAGATTGATTAATCGGCTCTAATAGATATCAGGTGTATGAACAGTTGAGATTTTGGTATTTCTCTGCAGACACATTTTCTGCTTCTGGCCAGGTTGTTTGTTCATGTTGTGGCTGTGATGGAAGCTGCAGCCTGTAGGGGGCGCTAGCAGCACCTTCCACTGATGGACCTGTTTGTGTCCGGCTCATTTCCGTGTATGAAGTAATTGCAGCTCTCACTTAACCCTCTGTAATTCCCATTATCCCCTCGGTGGTAATTGGATGTAAATATATTCAGTTTCTGAGAATTAAACCTGAGAAATTAGAAAAGCGTCGAGCGTCGCTTTGTGTTTCCTCTTCCGTGACAGGCTGCCGTTTGTCCTGTTTTCATTTACATTTCTGCCGCATTCGCTGCTCTTTTGTCTCCTGATCAATGTGGATTTTTCTGGCGTTTGTGTTTTCTCCAGCACAGAAACGTTCCATCTCAGTCACACATTAACCTTCTTCAAGCTAAAACTCTCTGAATATAGTTTACATTTTACCCGAATGCTGCACAGAAAATTAGAAATACTGAGTCCAAAGTCTGTCCTGGAGAAGGAACAGCTGCTGTCTAATGTTTACTTCATATTTATTTAGTCTGACAGTAATAAAATAAATGCTTTTTCAAAGGCTTCTTCACTTTTTCAGCAATACAATAAAAATATTTTATACCAAAGACAATTTAATCCAATATTAACTTTAAGTAAATATCAGAAATACTATAAAAGTTAGTAACTTTCATACATAAGATATTTGTAGAGCTGCAATGATTAATTAATTAGTCTTCAATTATTAATAATCAGTCTCTGATTCCACATTAAAATGAATATCTTTGGGTTGTAAACAAATTGAGACATTTCTCATCAGTTTTTGCACTTTTTTCTGACATTTTATGATGCAAACAAGTAATTAATTAATCCAGAATATTATCAACAAATTAATCAACAATGAAAATAATCGTCATCCACACAGCTCACTCTGTTTTAGTTTTAAACCCAGTTATGTTTAGTCTGGACAGTTTCAGCTTCATGAAGTTAGTTTGAACTTAACTAAGTATGTAACTGACATATTAATTAATAGTGTCCATATTTAATAATATTTTAAATAGCTGTTTAGATCTTATGCTTAGTTTTAGATGAAAGAAAGAGACAAAGAAAGGAAAGAAGGAAGGAAGGAAAGATAGAAAGACAGGAAAGAAGGAATGAAAGAAAGAAAGGAAGGAAGGATGGAAAATAGAAAGAAAGAAAGAAGGAAAGAAAGAAAGAAAGAATGAAAGGATGGAATGTAGGGAAAGAAGGAAGGAAGGAAAGAAGAAAGGAAAGAAGGAAGGAAGGAAAGAAAGAAAGGATGGAAGGAAGGAAGGAAAGGAAAGAAAAAAGAAAGAAGAATGGTGTCCTTCCTATTTTTGCAATTTTCATGCATTTTATTAATCTTTTAGGGAATTTTATACATACTTTCAGACATTTTATTATGGTTATTTATTAAATAAATGGATATTAATACATTTTATTCATTTGTTAGAATTCATTATGAATTTTATATTATTTTGTGATCAATGGAAACGTTTCTATTTTGTGGGGTCATTTTATGAATATTTTTGGATATATTCATGTTTTTGGGACTTTTTACTTATATTTAACAGTGTTTTATCTACATTCTGAGCATTGTCTTAATATTTTGGAGCATTTTACTAATATTTTGGGCATATCAATGGTGTTTTCAGTAATTTTATAAATCTTTTAGAACATTTTAAAAATGTTTTATGAAATTTTTTATATTTTCTTGACACGTTCTTACTTTCTGACATTTTATCTATATTTTTAATATTTTCTAGACATTGAATTTATATGTTTTGGGCATTTTCTTAATATTTTTGGACATATTCATACAATTTGCATGCATTTCATTTAGCTTTTGGGGAATTTTATACACACTTTCAGACATTTTATTATTGTTATTTATTAAATAAATGAATATTAACCCTCGTGTCGTCCTGCGGGTCAAAATTGACCTGTTTTAAAGTTTGAAAATGTGGAAAAATATATATTTTCACAGTGAAACTTCTGATGTCCACATTTTCAAAAGTTTTGTCAAATTTTTGAAAATTTTTTTCGCGGAAAAAAAAGGAATGTAAAAAAATGTTTCTTGAAGAACATTCACAAAAAAATCAACCAAAATCCAGCAAAATTCGCTGGATTTTGGTCAAATTTTTTTGTGAATGTTCTTAAAGAAAATATTAGAGGTTTTACTGATATATATGTAATCACTTCAGTCAATTTTAGGATTTTTTTGGAATATTTTTACTCATTTTTTGAAAATATTTACAAGAATTTTCTTTCCAAATTTGGGGGAATTTTTTTTTTTTTTTAATAAAACTTTTAAAGGAAACTTTTAAGGAATTATTGAATTTTTCTTCCCGAAGGTTTTGCAAATTTTCTGAAATTTGGGGAATTTTTTTGCTGAATTTTTGGATTTTTTTTCAGACAAGGAAACTATATTTTTTGGTGCCCATAAATGAAGACAACAGGAGGGTTAATACATTTTAGTCATTGTTCGTCTCAACTGTACGCAGCTTTACAGAGATATTTGATTTAAAAATCTTGCTCATAATGTAAAGCTGCACAGAAACACAGATTCACTGAAACCAGAATTTAATTAATTTTCCTCTAATTGATGAATCACTGCAGATACATCTATTGTAAAGATAAATGTTTGCGTTCAGGCTGCTGTGTCGTTTCAGAACATAAAAGCCAGTAAACTGCTGTTTCCGTCCATTTATCTCCATTATGTATGATAAGTTTTCAGACTGACTGCTCTGCTTTGTCAGAGAGTACACCATGTATACCTCCTCTCCTGTTGCCTCTCTGTGCCTCTCACTCTCCCTCTCTCTCTCTTTCCCGGCTGCCGTGAACTGAAGTGGGAGACGAGAGAAACATTAACGGCGGGAGGAGACACGGTGGGAGGATGAGGAGGGAGAGAGGAAGGCAGGGCGTCTGGCGGAGATGAGAGTATTTATAGGTGGAGGCATGAGGAGGTAGAACGGCAGCCGGAGGGAGGAGAGAGGAAGATACAAAGAGAGGAGGAGAACTCAGACACAATAAGGAGAAGACAAAGAGGAGAGGAGGAGGAGCGAGGCACCATGCTGAGGAGGAAGAGGAGCGTGTCGTTCGGAGGCTTCGGCTGGTAAGAGCGCCTTCATCCTTTCATACGCCGCCTTCACACTCCGGGGAGGTTGTCGAGTTCATTTCCAGCCCGAGCTGCACTGAAGTGACATCACTGTGACATCATGGTTACATCAGCTCAATCCTCTCCCAAAATCTATTTATCACAACAAGCCTCTTTTTGTTTTCTGACCCGCTTTGTTTGAGACTTTCTTTGGATGGGCTTTGGTTGGAAACTTCTTTGTTGTCGTCGTTTCCAGCCAAACAAAAACTGTTGAGCTGCTGGTTAATAAACAACTTTGTGTACGATCAGGAATTCAAATGATGTGAAGCTTTGCAGCACAGAAAGCTCAGATGGGCTGCAGGTGTCTGTCTGGATCATTTACATGAAACTTTGTTAAACGGGCAGAAATATGCAGTAAGTGCACAGAGATCACAGTTAGATGTGATCTACATCCAAAGACAGAATAAAAATTAACTAATATTGATGAACATCAGTCCTCTAAATGCCGAAAAATTGTCTGATTTGTTCTGGAAAAAAACTCCACAGCACTGAACTGACATCGCTGTGACATCACGGTTGAATCAGCCCAATTCCCCCCAACAAATCAAATTAGTAAAACGATCTTTTTCTGTTTTCTGACCTGCTTCAAGATGAGCAGACACGAGTGTTAACTGGAGTTAAAATGTGACTTTTTTTGAATGGGATTTGGTTGGAAACTTCGCTGTTGTTGTCGTTTCCAAAACAAAAACTGTTGAGCTGCTGTGGTTAATAAACAACTTTGTGTACGATCAGGAATTCAAATGATTTGAAGCTTTTCTCCTTTGTGAAACCGGTAAATTGTTCACACAGTCAAAAATACAGCAGAAATATGCAGTAAAGAGTTACATGTGATCTACATCCAAAGACAGAATAAAATGAACAAATATTGATGATCCTCAGTCCTTTAAATGCTGAAAAATTGTCTGATTTGTTCTGGGAAAAAACCCCACAGCATGGAAGTGACATCAATGTGATATCATGGTTGAATCAACTCAATCCCCCCCAAAAATCTAATTAGTAAAATGATCTGTTTCTATTTTCTGACCTGCTTGAGGATGAGCAGACACCTGAGTGTTGACTGCGTTAAAATTTAACTTGTTTTGAATGGGGTTTGGTTGGAAACTTCTCTATTGTTGTCGTTTCCAAAACAAAAACTGTTGAGCTGCTGTGGTTAATAAACGACTTTGTGTACGATCAGGAATTCAAATGATCTGAAGCTTTGCAGCACAGAACGCTCAGATGGGCTACTTACATGAAGCTTTCTTTGCTAAAGGAGTAAATTGTTCACCCTGTCAGAAACACATAAAGATTGATGCTCCTTAGTCTTCTAAACCCCAAACCACTTATTTTACGTTTTTATTTTTTAATGACAGGGTGGAAATCTGTTTTCCTTTTGACACGAAGCTATCTTTTTTTGTAAATCCTTGACAAGAAAAGCCAAGCTGAAATGATTTAAGGTTGAAAAGCAGTAAAAGGGGAAAACCTCCAGACTTTTTATAATCTCTGTACTTGTCTCCAACACTTCACAGTTTTTGGGACAGTTTGTCGTCTCCTCTCTGCAGAATTAGTGACGGTTGGTTTAAACGCTGCAGCTTCGACCTGATGCTTGCCGTTGTAGATCTCTGGAGGAGGAGGAACCAAAGCGGATCGCCAGTTCGGAGATGAATGTAAAGTAGCTGCTGAGCGTCGCCGTCGTTCTCGCCTCAGTAAATCTGTCAAAACTCCCTGTGACCAGAATACACAAACAAACCTGGAAACTCTGACACAAGCTGCTTTTCAATCATTCACTGCTCCTGTTTACCTTCCTCCCCCTGCCAGCAGGCCTCCTTATATCCTTCACCTACTTCTTATGTCCTTTCCTTGTCTCCTTCTCTACCTCCTCATACCATTCAGTCACTCCTTATGTCCTTTTTTACCTCCTTATACCCTTCACTTATTCCTCATGTCCTTTCCTTACTCCTTATCTCCTTCTCTACCTCCTTATACCCTTCAGTTACTCCTTATATCCTTCACTTCTCCTTATCTCCTTTCCTTACACCTTCTTTCCTTCTTAACATCCTTATTGCCTCCTCTACTTCCTCATCTCCTTTTCTTACTCCATCCTTCCTTCTCTACCTCCCTATCTACCTCTGTATGTCCTCATGTCCATCTTTACCTCCTTATCTCCTTCTCCCCCTCCTTATCTCCTTTCCTTGCTCCTGCATTCCTTCTCCAACTCCTCATCTCTTTTTCTTAGTTCATCTTTCCTTCACTCCATCCTTCTCTGTCTCCTTATCTCCTCTACCTTCTTCTGTCCTTTCTTCACTCCTTCTTTCCTCTACCTCCTTTTCTCATTTCCTTAGTTCATCTTTCCTTCACTCCCTCCTTCTCCACCTCATCTCTTTCTCTACTTTCTTAACTCTTTACCATTCTTAGTTTGTCCTTCCCCACCTCCTCATCTCCTTTCCTTGCTCCTTATTTCCTTCCCCACCTCCTCATCTCCTTTCCTTACTCCTTATTTCCTTCTCTACCTCCATATATCCTTACCTTATTCCTTCTTTCCTTCTCCACCTCCTCATCTCCTTCTCTACATTTTTCTCCTTTCCTTACTCCTTCTTTCCTTCTCTACCTCCTTATCTCCCTTCTTTACTCCTTTTATCTCCACCTCCTCACCTCCTTTCCTTACTCCTCCTTTCCTTCTCTACCTCTTTATCTGCTTCTATACCTCCTTTTGTCATCTTTACCTCTTTATCTCCTTCTCCCCCTCCTTATCTTGTTTCCTTACTCCCTCTTTCCTTTTCCATCTCCTTATCTCCTTTCTTTACTCCTTTCCTTCTCCAACTCCTCATCTCTTTTCCTTAGTTCATGTTTCCTTCACTCCCTCCTTCTCTGTCTCCTTATCTCCTTCTCTACCTTCTTCTGTCCTTTCTTCACTCCTCTTTCCTCCTCTACCTCCTTTTCTCATTTCCTTAGTTCATCTTTCCTTCACTCTCTCCTTCTATACCTACTTATCTCTTTCTGTACTTCCTTAACTCTTTACCTTTCTCCTCATCTCCTTTCCCTAGTCATTCTCTACTTTCAAATTTCCTCATCTCCTTTCCCTACTCCTTCTGTCCTTCTGTACCTCCTCATCTCCTTTACTTTCTCCTTCTGTCCTTTACCACCTCCTTATCTCCTTCTCTACCTTCTTAACATTTCTTCTTTTGTCCTTCTCCATCTCCTCATCTCCTTTTGTTACTCCTTCTTTCCTCCTGTCCATCTTTATCTACTTTCCTCCTCATCTCATTCTCTACCTCCTTATCTCCTTTTCTTACTTCTTCTGTCATTCGTTACTCCTTCTGTATTTCCTTCTCTTCCATCTTCTCTTCTTTCATGACTTCTCCTTTCCTTCTCTACGTCCTCATTTCCTTTCTTACCTCCTTCTTTGATTCTGTTTCCTTCTAGACCTCCTCCTCTTCTATACTTTCCCCAGCTTCATCCACATCCATCTTTATATTGTTTCTTCCTCTCATTTAGGTCCTTATTTCCATCTAAGCCTCCTTCTTTCCTTCCTTATTTCCAGTCACAGCTCCCTCCTTGAAGAATCCTCGAGTGTGGGAGTTTGTGCATCCAATATTTCCTTACATAACACCTTCCTTCCTCCTCCTCCTTCGTCCTCCCTCATCATAATACAATAACAGATGGTACACCCTCACAGATTACCTCGTGCAGGCTCCTCCGTCCTGCCAGTGTTTAGACCGAGCCGGGTAATAGAGTTGCAGTATTAAATAATGCAGGAACAGCTCGGGGGCAGCTGGCGGAACAGTTTATATTAAACCCACCTTCACTGTTTTCCACCTTCTCCACGATCTGGATTAGATCAGGAAGTGTCGACTCAGCTCTCCTGACATGGATCTCTAAAGTTGTGTTAACGTTAATCCGGTTATTAGAGTGTGAGCTTCCGTTTTCATGCTTTTTATTACCTCAATATGTTATTTATCACCAACCTCACATATAATTGCATTTAAAACTGTCCTCATGAGGATAAATAAAGTTTTAATGAACTCAGTAGACTAGAAATGTGCCTTAAAGTAGTGTAGACATTGTACAGATTGTAATTTTTAAATTTTATTAAGCCATCTTGTGTATATCAAGCCTAACTCCAGCTACAGACACAGGAGGTCCTGGACTTACATCGGAGTTCCGTTGCTACGGTGTGACGTGAGTCGATTTTCGTCCTAAATTGGAACTCTGGTGAAAATGTAAACGTCGTAAACCGAAGCCCTATTGCATATTTTCCTTTTGGTCCAATACAATTGGACTCCTACTACAAAAAAAGTCTTTAAATGAACTTATAACAATGAATAAAAGTCTCTCCACCTCACTAAATTGCTTTTGTGCAGAATCAAGAAATTCAGTTTCACCAACTTAATGTACACGTTCTTTATTTAGTTTGAATCAACTTATATTCAAGGGTTTTGTCCAGCTTCATTTAATTAAGTTGGGCCAGCTAGTTTAACGCTGAAGTAACGTTGGTTAAAAGACACTACAGCACAACTCTTAATTTTCTATTTTCAGGATTTATTGCATGATAACGGTGTCATTCTGCACAGAAGTAATTTTTGAGTTCCATAGAGGGGCAGGACTTTATTCAGTGAAAAATGGACCAACAGTGAGGAAAAAAATGCTACAGAAGCAAAAATAAAACCACCCAGACACTACTCAGGCTTCAGATAGGTTAACAAAACTGAAATCCTAAAATTTTAGCAACTTTTTGCTAATACTATCATAACGTTGCATCAACAATCACCAATTGACTGATGAGATCCAACATCATTTTCATGGGAACTGAATTTTATTTTGTCTGCTTTCTTTAGAAACTATTTTCCATCGCTGTTATGCTTTATAGCCTTGTGGCGCTGATTTAATCGCTGGTTTAATCGCTGTTTAATTGCTTGATTTATTGCTTGGATTTATGACCAGACACTTGACCAATTTAAGGTGGTCTTAGGCCAAAAACAAGATGCTTGCTGTCAGACACAGTCAGAAATATTGTGGATGGAAAACACCAAAATAAATGTTTTCAGCACAGAAAATAGATAAAGACTTTGCACTAGAGAAGTACTCATATCGAGTTTTTGCACTGTCAGCTTAATATTTGTATCTGTGTGAGCGATGAAGCTCGTAGGTTTTTGAACAGCAAGGGAAGAAATGTTTGTTCCCTTCATTTGTTCTTGTGTTTTTCCAGGAGCTTGTGCTGCCAGATTTTTGTGATTTTAATTCACAGTATTCTTGCTGTGCATCCAAACCCATTTAAGTCTGTATTATAGTGAGCATCTTTACTGTCTACCTGTAAATGAACACCTGCGTTTGGACTGCAGTCTGAGACGAGGTGGCGTGCCTTCACTCAGCCGTCGACCATCTTTGTGTGATCATGTGGTTCGTGTAGTCAGAGTGTGAGAGCAGATTTAGCAGCATGATGTGTTATTTATGACCTTTGGGACTTGAGTTTTTACAGAGTCATCATACATACAGGCTTTTAACGCCAAGGTCGATCGCTCTCTCTCACTTTCCATTTCTACGTTACTACTCTCCCATCTTACCTCTTCTTGTTTCCTCTCGTCTGGTTTCCTTTCCTCTCTCACCACCTTGTTTTCTCCTATAATGTTAAACTGAGGTGTTCATGTCTTTACAGGTGAGGCTCAAACCTTTCTAAGACGTTCAGTTTGTTCTCTGTTTGTTTACGTCATATTCAGATTTGAAATAGTTGCTTTTGTCGACTACAATTTTGTCCAAGAAATGAGGAATGTTTGCCACAAAAATAAATGTTTTACAGAAAACAGAAAACAAACCTGATAAATATGACACAACCAGAGGAGAGATTACATAAAGGGGGCGTTATGTAACGTGAATATTTTTTTTTAAATAACTTTTTGAGTGAGATATGAAATGTGGGGCAAGAGAGCAGAAGAATAACATGCAGGCAAGGTTGCGGCTGGGAATAGGCTATTAAGTTGCCCCCAGTAAATTATTAAATGAGGGGTTGCATTTTGTACATGCCAAAAACAAAAAAACGACAGAACATATGAATAAAAACTGGTATGTTGGTGGTAACATCATGATGTGAAGCATGGTGGTGGCAGCATCATGAGATAAACATGGTGGTGGCAGCATCATGATGTGAAGCATGGTGGTGGCAGCATCATGAGATAAACATGGTGGTGGCAGCATCATGATGTGAAGCATGGTGGTGGCAGCATCATGAGATAAACATGGTGGTGGCAGCATCATGATGTGAAGCATGGTGGTGGCAGCATCATGAGATAAACATGGTGGTGGCAGCATCATGATGTGAAGCATGGTGGTGGCAGCATCATGATGTGAAGCATGGTGGTGGCAGCATCATGATGTGAAGCATGGTGGTGGCAGCATCATGAGATAAACGTGGTGGCAGCATCATGATGTGAAGCATGGTGGTGGCAGCATCATGAGATAAACATGGTGGTGGCAGCATCATGATGTGAAGCATGGTGGTGGCAGCATCATGATGTGAACCATTGTGATGTGAAACATGGTGGTGGCATCATCATGACCTGAAGCATGGTGGTGGCAGCATCATGACCTGAAGCATGGTGGTGGCAGCATCATGATGTGAAGCATGGTGGTGGCAGTATCATGATGTGAAGCATGGTGGTGGCAGCATCATGAGATAAACATGGTGGTGGCAGCATCATGAGATAAACATGGTGGTGGCAGCATCATGAGATAAACACGGTGGTGGCAGCATCATGAGATAAAGCATGGTGGTGGCGGCATCATGATGTGAAGCATGGTGGTGGCAGCATCATGAGATAAACATGGTGGTGGCAGCATCATGATGTGAAGCATGGTGGTGGCAGCATCATGAGATAAACATGGTGGTGGCAGCATCATGATGTGAAGCATGGTGGTGGCAGCATCATGAGATAAACATGGTGGTGGCAGCATCATGATGTGAAGCATGGAGGTGGCAGCATCATGAGATATACATGGTGGTGGCAGCATCATGATGTGAAGCATGGTGGTGGCAGCATCATGATGTGAACCATCGTGATGTGAAACATGGTGGTGGCATCATCATGACCTGGAGCATGGTGGTGGCAGCATCATGATGTGAAGCATGGTGGTGGCAGCATCATGATGTGAAGCATGGTGGTGGCAGCATCGTGATGTGAAGCATGGTGGTGGCAGCATCATGAGATAAACATGGTGGTGGCAGCATCATGATGTGAAGCATGGTGGTGGCAGCATCATGAGATAAACATGGTGGTGGCAGCATCATGATGTGAAGCATGGTGGTGGCAGCATCATGATGTGAACCATCGTGATGTGAACCATGGTGGTGGCATCATCATGACCTGAAGCATGGTGGTGGCAGCATCATGATGTGAAGCATGGTGGTGGCAGCATCATGAGATATACATGGTGGTGGCAGCATCATGATGTGAAGCATGGTGGTGGCAGCATCATGATGTGAACCATCGTGATGTGAAACATGGTGGTGGCATCATCATGACCTGGAGCATGGTGGTGGCAGCATCATGATGTGAAGCATGGTGGTGGCAGTATCATGATGTGAAGCATGGTGGTGGCAGCATCATGAGATAAACATGGTGGTGGCAGCATCATGAGATAAACACGGTGGTGGCAGCATCATGAGATAAAGCATGGTGGTGGCGGCATCATGATGTGAAGCATGGTGGTGGCATCATCATGACACGTTTTATTTAAGGGATATTTGTTCACATGTCGGAGAGAATTTCCAGCATTTTCCTCAGTTCATGTTTGGGACACAGCAGTGATATTTGTATGTTAAAATGGTCACGTTTAGTCCCGTGTTGTTGGTCTCCTACATGTAGCTCAGGTGGGTTCAGATCAGCTGACTCATCAGTGTTCCAGTTTATAGTTATGAGAAACTTTTGTGTCACTTCAGCTCACTGTTTTCTATTTTTATTTATTCCTTTCATTCATTAGTTTCTGTTTTTTGTTTGTGCATTTATTTATTTATGTATTTATAGGTACTGAAACAATTTTGATAGCTGATTAATCATTGAAGTTGTTTTAATCATTAAATATTTTCAGCAAAACTGTGAAACTGTCCTGGTTCCAGCTTTTCAGAGTTAAATATTTATGGGTTTCTGCCTCTTTTGAGATATTAAACGGAATATTTTGGGGTTTTGGACTGTTTGTTTGGATAAAAGGATCAGTTTGATACATGTACAATTTAAATAAGTACTTTTGTCTGATAAAACCTAACAACAAATAAGTACATTTTATACAGAAATTAGGAAAATTTGCCACAAAATTGAACATTTTACAGAAAAAAACAGACAACAAACCTGATGAATATGACACAACCGGAGGAGACTTTAAATTAAGGCACATTTAAAGCAAAAAATGTCAAAACTTTACAGGTTTCAAGTTTTTGACACAAATATTTGCAGGTTTCTGTCTCTTCTGAGATATTAAATAGAATATTTTGGGTTTTTGACTATTTGGATTGATAAATGTCCAATTTAAACACTTTTGTCTAATAAAACCAAACTACAAATAAGTGAATTTCATATAGAGATTAAGAAACTTTGCCACAAAATGAAATGTTTTACAGAAAAGAACAGACATAAAAACCTGATGAATACGACACAACCAGAGGAGACTTTATAAAGGCACATTTAAATGTCAAAACCTTGCTGGTTTCAGCATTTTAGATGCAAATATTTGCAGGTTTCTGTCTTATCTGGGATATTAAACTGAATATTTTTGGGTTTTGGACTGTTTGTTTGGACAAAACGAGCAGCTTGAAGAAATTTCTTTGGTAAACTGTGAAGAAAATATTAAAATATTGTTACATTTGATCGTTTCTTTTCCATTTTGTGACTCGTTCTGTTCAATATGTGCCGTTTTATGGCTGCTTTACCCTTCCGTCCTGAACATGTGTGATATAGCGTCGCTGCAGCACTTTAATAAATAGGGTTTTTATTGCGGTGAACCTCTGAGATCACACCTCTCCCTCGCCCAGGTTACTAAGGTTAATAGACTATGCAGATATAAATCTCTTCCTGCGCCCCAGTAATGTTCCTGCTGTTATCTCGGCATGTTGAGTGCTGCACATATTAACAGCATGTCCTCTGTCTGTGTCTCTGCAGGATTGATAAGTCCACGGTCAGCGCTCTGAGAGGTCGGTGAGTAACAGCGCCGACCAAAACCCTCCGAATCACACCGATAGACTGGTTAAGGTCTGTCACTGCAAGAAAAAAATAGCAGTAACACAAACTGAAATAAAACACACATAGGGTTATCCTATTTTTTTTTTGTATTAGACGATTAAATTAGTTATGTTAGTTTACTAAAAATTTATGCTACCAATTGTTGAGTAAGTTGGACTTTAAAATGGCTTTCATTGCATATAAAACTCACTAGAAGTTTTAAATCCCAAAAAAATAACAAACTACAAACTGTTGCTTTTTTGAGTCGAAACGTCTTTTTAGAAAAAAAATCTAAATTTTCTGATTGCAGCTTCTTAAATGTGATTATTCACTATGGAAGCACTAAATTTGACCTAGTTAAAATTACTCTATATTATTTAAAGTTGCTCCAAAGGAGTTAAAGTTGCTCTATATCAATTAAAGTTGCTCTATATTAGTTAAAATTGCTCTAAAATGAGTTAAAGTTGCTCTAAAATAAGTTAAAGTTGCTCTAAATGAGATTTAATTGATATTATTAGCTAAAGTTGCTCTATATTAGTTAAAGTTGGTCTATATGAGGTAAAGTTGCTCTATATTAGTTAAAGTTGTTCTATATTAATACAAGTTGCTCTATATTAGCTAAAGTTGCTCTACATTAAAGTTACTCTATATTAGTTAAAATTGCTCTAAAATGAATTAAAGTTGCTCAAAAATGAGTTAAATGTTGACCTACACTGACGTTCAAAAGTCACCCATCAGTTCCATGTTTTCCATGAAGACTCCCACTTTTCTCCATGTGCTAACATAACTGCACAAGGGTTTTCTAATCATCAATGAGCCTTTCAACACCATTAGCTAACACAATGTAGCATTAGAACACAGGAGTGATGGTTGCTGGAAATGTTCCTCTGTACCTCTATGGAGATATTCCATTAAAAATCAGCCGTTTCCAGCTACAATAGTCATTTACCACATCAGCAATATCTAGACCAGATTTATCATTCATTTCATGTTGTCTTTATTGAAAAAAAAACTGCTTTTCTTTCAAAAACACGGACATTTGTAAGTGATCTTAAACTATTGAATGGTAGTACACATATATATAACTTCGAGGCAACAAAATTCAAAGTTAAAAATTCAACAGCTTTTCAAATTCAAAATCCAGTGAGTCTGATTTGCTTCCATAATTTTCTGGTTTCTTTCCTCTGGGACAGTAAACTGAATATTTTTGAGTTTGTGGACAAAACAAGACATTTGTCATTTTGGTCTGTGAAAACACTGACATTTTTCACCATTTTTCTGACATTTCATAGATAAAATAACGACTCAATTAATCCAGAAAGTAATCAACAGTGAAAATAATCAATATTTGCATTCTCTAAAAAATAATATTTGGATTCAACAAAAAAAAATATTAAGAAAATAGTTTGCATCAATATTTTTAAAACATCTTGGATAAATGCCAGTTTTTGCTTGTTGTAAATACTTTATCCAAGTACTTTAAAAGATATTTTAAAATGTAACATATTTAATTACAATATTCATGACAACATTTAGAAAAATAAGTTGTTTGAAGTAGATTTTGAATAGTATTTGGTTTTTAAGAAATCAATTAATTCACCCATAGAATTTAGTCTGATTAACATTTTTAAAATTTTTTGCTGCAGTTGTGTATTTAAACACAAAATATTACATGCATGAAAACAACAAATTTGAGTTTAATTTACACACACAGTATTAAAGTCGATGCAATTATTAATTTTACCAACATTTTAAATATCCATAGTTTATGATTAAACATTTTCAAGTAAATCAGAGATGCCCTCTGGTGATTTAAGGTAGAATAACCCGGCAGAAAACAGAAAGGCAGCAGAAGATTTTATTTATCAATACATGTTTACAAATTGGCAAAAGAAAATTGCAGAAATGTGAGAATAAATAACCCAGAAAGGCAGCAGAAATGATCCTCTCACAGCTGAAAACCTGAATCTCAAGGTCAATCTTCGACAGAACCCCAAAGACCTTCATGTTTTCAGGAGTTCAGCCTCAACTTGAACTGATTCTGTTACTTTTAATAGAAACTTTAACAGTAGTGAAGTGTGAGATCCTATTTACTGCTAAATATTTGTAGTTGTTAGGTGATTCTCTGCGGCTGAGAGTTCTCTTTGACAAATGCGGGCCGATGGTAGTTTTTATTCACTCCGTATGAACTCAGATTGACGTCTCAGTGATGAGAGTTTGGCCCTGAGCAGAAAACTGCGGCTTGCTGTTATATTTGGAGCATCAGTTAGAAACTCTTCTATTGTTCCGCTGCCTGATGGGAGCAGCTCCTGATGCTTCCCTGAACAAAGACGTCCTCCTGGTTCTGTGAGCTCCCAGTAACACCGCAGAGATGAAAACAAACCTCAGGGCTGTTTTCATGGCAGATAGAGGATTTTTTTTGTAGCTGTTCTGCTGGTGCTTATTTAGAAATGTGTATCTTTGTGTTTGTGGCAGTGAATTCTAACCAACAAATAAGAGAGCTTGGATATGGGTCGTGAATGAGAATTTTGGCAAATTGCTACCATTTAAAAAAGGCTGAATTTGGTTTTACCAGTTCCTGTCTGTGATGAGTCATGCATGTTCATTTAACTATCACTGGATCACTGTTAGGGATCGACTGATATGGGTTTTCTAGGGCCAATAGCGAGAAAGGCCTGCATACAAAACTAGAATGAAAACAGCTCCCTTCCTACCTTAACTTTTTCATTCAGGTCTACACTCGGACAACAAAAAGTGCATGATCCAACCTCTACAACAGGGCCGGTCCATAACTTGACTCTTCTCCTCTGTGGTTCCTGAGTTAGCAAACTCTGTTTCATCTGCAGAATCTCTCTCAGTCTTTAAGAAAAGACTAAAAACCAACTCTTTACTGAACGTCTTTGCACTTGACAGACTACAAGAAAAAGAAAAAAAAATCCGATTACGTCTTCACTTCCTGTAGACACCACGGTCCTGTTATCACACCTGAACTTGTTTCATGAGTCTTATCCAGGTTGTTTTCTCTTGACTAGATCCTTGCTTGCATTGTGTCTACTCTCAGATGTACGTCGCTTTGGATAAAAGCGTCTGCTAAATTGTAGAATTGTAGAATCTGGTTGCTGTAGTGTTTTAAACGTTAAGAGGCTCCACCTGGTGGCGCATCCAGGAACTACAGGTAATCTACAATAGTTAAAGTGTGAATTATCTAGGAAACTGATACTGGATTGGACTCTGTATTAGCAAATATTAAATATTTCAGACTGGATTAAAGACTAGACCAATTGAGTTTACAACTATCTACTATATAGTATGTGATATCCATCAGCTTTATTTAATATGTTCACTGGCTGGAGGTTATTAAGCAACACGTAAGTCTTTGTCATGGTGCCCCTTTAATTAAAGTGCAAATTATCTTGGGACAATGGTATTGGATTGAAAACCTCGGACTGAGGATTAAACCAACTGAGTTTACGACAGTCTCATGTCAAACAAAGATGGAAAACAAAGCAGGGCCATGAGCTCGCATTTGTTTAATTTGCCTTTGAGGTCGTGTTTCGTTGCTGCGAGTTCAACCTTTATATCCTCCACGTTGGCGTTTGTTCCTCTAGAAAGTCACTGCTTCACTCAGAGGATTTACTTTGATGAAGACAAACCTCAGAGTTTCATCTGAAGGAGAAGAAGCTGCTGCAGATTTTAATAAGAACTCAGGCATCTGTAATGAACCTTGCAGGAACTCACGGATTTGTCAGAAGTGCTTCGCTGAAAGGAATCCGCCGGTTGAAGTGGGAATCTGATCAAAAGGCAGGTTGATGCTCGCTGGCAGGGAGGAAAAGCCTGATGTGGGTTAGTGATGGCTGATGAGGCTGAAAAACAAAAAAACAGAAAGCCCAGAGAGGCAGACAACCAGAGAGCTGGAATACGCCAAACTCTGGTTACAGACCTTAAACTTTCCCCATAGGAGGAGCATCTACACTACCTACCTGGTGCTCTTTATTTAGTCTCAGATTTCATCGAGAAAAACTAAATTTCAACAACTCTGTTGTTCTTTAACATCACACAGGCCGCATATATTTACATACAAGGCATATATTTATGCATTTATATATCACTGTACATGTTCTCATGGAATTTATTTTATTTTATAATATATTCCATTACTTTACAACATGTATATGCAGTATAGTGATTAAAATATGACCAAAACAAGCATAGTGCAGTAACGTTTTTATTGATTCATAATGTGCAAATATAATAATATACAATATAATGCGCTGAAAAAAATTTAATTAACTGTAATTTTTTGAAAAGCAGTAGTTATTTTACAGATCATTACTGTTGTGTTAAATTACAGATAATAACAAAAAAAAAACATAGAAAAAGGTATGAATATACATGTCAGCTGTCAAAAACTGTAATGTCCACATCAACATTCTGTCTTCTTTATTAATTATATAATATATAATAATTAGTTTATTTATAATGTGTGACCATAAGTTACTCAGAATGACAATAAAATGATTTTACTATTATTTTTCGGTATTTAAATAATGTTTATTAAGGACAATAATGTGTATATTAAGGAAAAATAAACTGTTATTTTACAGATTTTCCCTTTTTTGTTTACAAATTACAGATAATAAAAACACAGACAAAAATATATTAATTTACATGTTAACCCAAAAAAACAGAACGAAAACTGTAAAATATTTAAAATACATATATTTTAGCGGATAATTCGTTATCAAACAATGTCTGATGTTGAAATTACAGTTTAATTTTATTTAATTAGCTCTGAAGTATAATTGTTTTACTGACATTTGCCATTATTTCAAGGAAAAAATGTGTGAAGGATTGAAAAGTGGTAAATTATTAACTGATGTTTTACAGATTTTCTGTTTTGTTAAATAATAGTTAATATGTAATAAAATCACAGAAAAAAGTCTTAGTTTACATGTTGACTGGGAAAGGTAAAAGACAAAACAAACAAAAGAAAAACAAACAGACAAAAATAGTAAATAAGGTCCATAATAATTTAAAACACCTATATTTTCATATATTTGGCAATTTGTTGTTACACGTGACTGAAAGATTAGACTGTTTTACTGTATTTAGATAAAAGATATGTGATAATTTTACAGATATTTGATGTTATTTCAAGGAAACTTCTGGTGTTATGGGTTGAAAAGTAGTAAATAATATTTTTTAACTGTTATTTTACATATTTTCTGTTTTGGTAAGTAATTAATAGCTAGTAAAATCACAGAAAAAAAAGCCTTAATTTACATGTTGGCTCAAAAAGACAAAAGAAAAACAAAACAAAAAGACCAAAATAGTAAATAAAGTCAATAATAATTTTCAATAATCAATAGTTTTACATTTGGCAATTAGTTTTTTTGCAACATGTGACTGGAAGATTAGACTGTTTAACTGTATTTAGATAAAAGATGTGATAATTTTACAGATGTTTGACATTATTTCAGGGAAAATTTTGGTGTTATGGGTCAAAAAGTAGTAAATAATTTTTAAAATGTTTTTTACAGTATTGTTTTACTGCTTTTCTTTGTTTTGTTAAATTACAATTAAACTCCAGTAAAGTCACAAATTTTTTTATTTTATTAACATTAATTTACACGTTGACTGTAAAACAAAATGATCAAAACTTTTAAAAATCTTAATAATACAAAAGAATCTATATTTTTACAATTGGTAATTCCTGCTTTTACATAATGTGACTGTAAAACTACATTGTTTTACTGTATTTGAATTTTAAAAATATTTTACAGATATTTGCTGTTATTTTCAGTTTCTGCATGTTAGATTTTCTTGATTTTTTTTCTGGCAGATTTTGATGGATCATTTGTTTAACAGCTTATAAACAAATGTTTTTAGTTCTTAATTATGTCGACATGACTGACGTGTTCACTCATTGTTGTTTGTAAACATGTTACATACATGTGCACACGCATGACATATGACACGTGACTGCAGGGAAGGTGACCTAAGTGACAGAACATTGAGCTCTTCACACTCAGGCTGTTTCTCCTTTCATCTTTATCATCTTTCCATACATCCTCCATGTTTCACTTTTTTCTGTCTTTTCTGCTCCTCTACTGGTGTCTGTTGGAGGACATTGTTTAGTTTTTAGTGTTTCTAAACGCCGAAAGAACTTAGAGACGCATTTAAGAAACGTATCAGAATGAAGGTAAAACACCAGTGATGGTTTAGTAGGAATGTCCAGTAATGTTTAGTTCCTCCAAAATGTTCAGATTAAATAAAATTATTCAACACCGACATTTAAGAGCAGGTTTTAATCTGAGCAGTTGAACATTAATATGGAAAAAAGTGAGGGGAGACTAGTTCAGCTTTGTATGTAATATCTACCTGGTGATTCATCATGAAGTGGTTTATCTCCACCGTTTGTTGAATTCTCTGCTCGATTCTGCAGAAACAATCCCTAAAAAGCTGAGAAAATCTGGCAGCAAGGATGAAAAAATAAGTTAAAACAGAAAATAGCATCAAATGTCTGTAAAAATTATGATATTTTAGCTGATTTAAATGCATTTAAATGTTGTAATCTTATAGTCACACAGAAAAAGAAAAAATACAGATTTTTTTTTATGTGGACATTATTTACAGTTTTTTAAAATTTGTTAATTTATTTTTACTGCAATTTTTTTTCTGCAATTCTACTAGATATTATCTGTAACTTAAAACAGGAAAACACATAAAATAACAGTTTAAATTAACTATTTACTATTTTTCCATCCTTAATATAGATTTTTCTTTCAATTTAAAGCAAATATCTGTGAAATTATAACATTTTTTGCAGATTTAATTACCATAAAAAATTTTTATTTTATGGTCAAAATTGTAAAAGAACAAAACCAGTTATGAAAATACTTTTTTTTTTAACAGTTTTCACTTGTCTTTTATAGTTAACATGTAATTTAGTATTTTTTTCTGTGAATTTACTCATTATTATCTGCAGTTTAACAAAACAGCAAATATCTATAAAATAATGATTTTTTAAGCTGATTTAAACACAATAAAACTGTAATTTTATGATCACAAGCTGTAAAAGAACAAGTCTCTATTTGTATAAATATAGATCTTTAATGTGGACATTATGCACAGGTTTTCTTTAATTTTTCTTTATACAGTCAACATGTAATTTAATACTTTTTTCTGTTATTTTACTAGATGTTATAAATCAAAAAAACAGGGAAAATCTACAAAATATCAGCAAATTGTTTGGAAAAAAATTACAAACTAAGGACAAGCGTTCATTTTTTGTAGTGCAACTGAGTTAGTCTAGCTTTTTTGTTGTTGTTGTTTTTGGAGAATTTGTGCAATCAAATAAAGTGATCTTGATAAAATATCAGGATATTAGGCTCAGATTTTTTAGTTTTCCTGACAGAACTCACGCATGATTCCTTCAAGGTTGCTAAAGTTGAAAGTTTCAGTTGATAAACAGAGTCACTTTGGTGATTGGAAACAGGTTTAGAGAGTTCACAAAAAAGATATTTCACCCAGAATTCTCTCTACATCGATACAACCCTCTCCTCCTTAATTCTCCATCATTCTTTTATTTCAAACCTAAGATGTCAACATGTGTAGCGGTCCAGGCACTGATCATTAGGAATACCAGCGTCCTCCTTGACTCTTTTCTTTCCTCCTCTATCCCTGTTTTCCCTCCATCTGCCTCCTGCTCTCTCTCTGAGCGATTACGGCGCTATAATCCTAATGGTCCCTGGCGTTATGGGGGAGAGAGAGGGGGGAGGCAGCAGGGATGCAGCGCTGGTGTATTAGATTTGAGAGAGATGCTCAGTTAGCGACGGCAACACAACAATGCTGCACGACCGCTGGTGAGTCTGGCGTTTCCTGCGTTGTCTGTGTGTGTTCCGTCATTTAAATGTTACTGGCAGCGTTTCAGATTTATTATTTTTTTGTCGCAAACTGCACGTGTCATTTTTCTTTATGTTTGTTATTGCGAATATTTCTTGTTTATGCTCCTCCGATATGACTGGTGTGTGTCGCCGTGAACTCCGAGGAGAGTTTAGGAGAAGAAGGACAGCTGTGAAACATCTGCACAGCAACATGTTGACAGCTGCAGGATCAATGGAAAGGATGGAAAATCTGGAGGTTTAATGAAGGACGGAAGAAATGCAGATTAAACACAGAGAAGATAGATAGATAGATAGATAGATAGATAGATAGATAGATAGACAGACTCTAGCTAGATAGAACATGATGTGCAGAATATCTGAGACAAAAACAAGAATTTTCTTCACAGATTTCTGTGTAAAAATTCTTGTTTTTGTCTCTGCAGCTGCAGATTTTCTTCACATCACGTTTCCCCAAAATGCACTGAGCCTGCTGTGTGTTTGTGTGTGCACTTTATGCCTACGGTATATTTGTGAGGACTTTGTGTGAATTGTTTCTCAGGGTTTTTTGCTGCATCCCAGTAATGTTTTATGTCAACAAGCGTCCTGGCAGCTAAAGGGCAGACTGTCTAGAAACTGAAGCCAGCAGCGTCTCTCTGCTCTCCTGCTGGTCATGATGCCACTTTTTCTGTTTTTACGCCGGCAGCTCTGACTCATTTGGGAATATAATTAGCCTCGTAAAACAACGCAAAAAGGGTAAAACTGTGAGGGCTGCAGGGGAAGGAGAATCACCGAAGTCGCACACTTTTACTGATTTTTACGAAGAGCATCATGAGCCTGCATGAGGCTGGAGTAAAACTGACATGGTGATATTCAGGTTTTCTTTGTAAATATTGCATGCACTGTAAAAAAAACTAACAAAAACAAAACAAAACTAACTGTAACTGTAATTTTTGGAACAATTTAGAGTGAGAATCAACACTGTTGTAGCTATCATTTCTTATCTGAATATTTGCTGGGAAACTACATGGAAAAACATGCAAGAACCACATAAACAAATACACAGTAAATTACAGTTTTTTAAAACTATTTTAAAACTATTTCCTGTTATTTTGCATTAGAAATAATAACTATTAAAACTGAAGAAAAACAAATTTACATGTTAAGCACAAAAAAGGCCTAAACTGTAAATACTATCCTTATCAAAAATCTGCAAGTTTACAAATAATTACTCATTTATTCACAGCATTTAACAGTAAAATCTTTTTTTGTTTTTGTACTGTATTTAAATAAGAAAAATATTAATATTTTCCAGATATTTGCTGTTATTTGGAAGAAAGAAAATCCTATATTTAGGATTGAAAATGTGGTCAATAGAACACATACAAATGATAAAACGTTCCCACAGTGTTGCATGATAACAAAAGAAGAACGTTCTCAGTGTAACACAGAGTTTTGAAAATGTTAGAGCATAATGGTTGTTATCGCCAAACCTTTTTAGAACATCTTTAGTTACCTAACCTTTAAGAAGAACATTCTGGGAACTAAAACAAAACTTGTTGCTGAAAATATTACTGAGGCTGCAGCTCCCTGAGATATTCGGTCAAATAATTACTTTTCTTAGAGCAGAATTTCAATAATAGTTTACTAAATAAAGAGGGAAACATTTTTATTTACTATGTTTTGTTTTCAAACAATAAAATCAATGTATTTTAAACAATTAACTAAGTTTGTGAAACCTTTAGAATTGTGTACATTTCTGTGTGCAATCTGTTTTTACTTTGACAGTAAAGAATCTTTATTTTTTTGTCCAAAAAGACAATTAAGTTGCTCGTTCTTTAGTGTTGGAAAGCATTAAAAAGATTCATTTTTATAGGCACTGTACATGTCTGTGAGAGAGAAAAGTAGTGAACTTTCCACTGCTTCCAGTTAATAAGAAGGTTCATGAATGTTCATACATAATGACTCAAAAGAATAATGTTGTTTGAACCTTGCCTTTACTTGAGCATCTGTTTTTAGAGAAGAAATATGTCTCTTTATAGTTGTTTTGTGTGTTTTTGCAGCCATTTTGCCATTTTTTATCTGTTTCCACTGAATCAACATCTGCTTGTGTTCACTTTGAATCTCTTTTTAATCAGTTTCTGTTCATGTGATGCATCTTTTTTGGCTCTTAATATTCACTTTGAGTAATATTGCAGCAAACTCTGAAGGAAAATGTCAGGGTATGCATTTGTGAAGTGAATCTCCAGAGAAAATGGGGCGTGCAGCAAGAAAAAGGACCCAAAGCTATTCTTCTAAAAATGTTTAGACGTTAATTAAAGACAAAATCCTGACCTTCATCCAATAACCAAGCAGTGAAGCTGTTCATTTTGCATCATCTGTTTAATTTGGTTCTTTTTATTTACATCAGAGACTTGTGTGAAGATCTGATGATGTTTGAGGTCGTATTCATACAGAAATATAGAAAACTGTAACAGGCTCTGAAACTTCCTGGCGTAGTTCTCCTGTTGTGAATCCCAGCATTGTCCATTTTAACCGACCTTAAACGGTTTTAACAGCTGAACCGGTTACACTGACGACTCGATGGAAGTTCTGGTGTCGTGCTGTGGTCACGTCGTCCTCACAGTGGAGGAACTTGAGGGTTAAATTTAAATGTTAATGAGCAGCTTTGATGTTCCCTCGGAGCCCAGCAGGCCTCCTGGCTGTGAAAAAAAAAAATTCACAAATACATTTTTCATGACTTTACATGCCGGAAAACTACCTGCAAGCGTGCCAACCGACCGAGTGCAGATGGAACCAGGAAAATGTTCCTCTGTGTGTAGAATTTCTAAACACTTTGTAACACACTACGATGTAGCAGCGAGGATGACCTCGGTTTACATGTATTTATAAAGAGCTGGCGTGTTTGATATCACATGAAGACTTTTACACGTATGTCTGTTTAGACTCTCTGGGCTCAAACCAGGACAGAAAGTTCACAGAGCTACAGTTTATTTACTGTTTTAGGCTGCTTTACTTTACAACAAGAGATGTTGGATTTTGGTTTATGCAAATAACCTGCTCTTGGCAGATTTACTCATATGCCATCTTTACATTTATTAACTAGAAAAACACTTAGAGAGCGTAGTCCTCCTCCAAAGCTCTTCATTCCCCCATATGACATTATCAGAAATGCAGCATTTGTTTGTTTATTAGTTACTGATGATCAGAAATCATGGCAACATAGAATGTGTCCAAGATGTACCCACAAACAAAATGACTTTGCACTGAGCACAGGCGTGTGTTCTACATGTGTACATTATGTACAGATACCAAATGACGTGACCTAAATATGTAGCGGGCGGCAGGAATTGATGAGACTCAGAAACACCCCCACAATTTAATCAGTTGTTCCTTGGATCATTTCTGATGGATAAGTCCTGATAAGTCCACAGTGGTGGATTTGTAGTAGGATCACAATCATGTGATCGTCAGCAGGCAGCTGATGTAGTGTTCACTTGTTGTCATGGTTACAGTGACGCTGTGCCGCTATCTGGTAGTGATACAGAAATATTTAACAAATCTCCACATTTGTCCAAAATGATGAGAAATTTGTCAAGAACTTTCTCAAAAAATTCTCTTTTCCTGTTCACAATCTGTCCAAAGTGAGTTAAACATCTAGGATGGCTTAGAAGGGTTCAAAAAATGACTACAAACAACAAAACCACGTCCAAAAGGATTCAAATATGACCTCATAGAAGAAGTGGGGTCTCTAAATGTTTGTCATGTGTGTTAAAATTTGCCAAAAATGACCCGAAATATGTGCAAAATGACTAGAAATTACTCAAATTTGTCCAGAACTTGCTCACAAAATCCTCCATAACTGTTCGAAACCTGTCCAATGTGAGGTAATCCTCTAGGATGGCTGAGAAGGGTTAAAAAAATTACAGCAAATTTGGTTCAAAATGACTTCATAATGTCTTCAAACGATAGATAGATAGATAGATAGATAGATAGATAGATAGATAGATAGATAGATAGATAGATAGATAGATAGATAGATAGATAGATAGATAGATAGATAGATAGATAGATAGATAGATAGATAGATAGATAGATAGATAGATAGATAGATAGATACTTTATTAATCCCAAGGGAAATTCAAGAGGGTGTCCCCTATCTTCACCCTCAGTCAGCTGGGATAGACTCCAGCCTCCTGCGACCCTAATGAGGATTAAGCGGTGTAAAGATGATGGATGGATGGAATCTAGCGATGTTTGATCCATCAGAAACTCAACTGGCTGAGCAGGCGACCCATGAACAGGGGCTTTAGTCCTCAGCGCATCGGCCTGGGTTTGATTCCAGCTCACGGCCCTTTGCGGCAGCTCTTCCTCCTATTCTTCTCCCTACTTTCCTGTTTCTCTCTCTACTAACATGCTCAAATAAAAGCCAAAAAATAAACTGTTTAGCAGCTGGAAGCCTCCGGCTGGAGCTAAATTTAGTTGAAACACAAATTTAGTTCCTCAAAAGGTTCATGACCCCCTGAGAAAATATTGTTTCTGTCGCTGGATTCACACTGTGTGTTGTCTGCGATGAAAGACTCCGGAGGCGTGTTGCATTTTGGGAACGGCCCAGAGGAGCGTTTGACAGCAGCGTATCATGCTAACACGTGTGTGTGCTGGGGATGATGTTATCGGCGGCGACGTGCAGCTGTCAGTGGCGATAACGAACCAGCTGAGGTTAAAAGGTTAAAAGTGGTTTTATTTTAAATTAAACTCAGGAGGTTTATTTTCACACACGTTCTCCAGCCTTAAACGAAGTCTTCACCCCTTTAAGTTCAGTAACCGATACTGGTTCTGACTGACATCTTTGAACGTGGTGCATAACTTCTAAAACTGACCACAGTTTAAACAGATTCTGTGTTGTCATCGCTGTCAGCTCCACACTGAGAGACCTTTCCTCTCTGCAGGTTTCATGTCGTCTTTTCATTAGTGACCTTTGTGTTGGTTCTGTCAGGAGTCAGGATCAAATCTGTGTAGTAATCCCAAAACAATCTAGTTTTCTGTCTATCTGTTTTTTTATCTGAACATTTGCTGAAGAACTAGCTGAAATAAATAAACACATGAATACACGGAATAAAATTAATGTTTTATTTACAGTTTTTAAAAGTTAATGCTCCAGTTTTATGACAGACTTTTACTGTTTTCTAAAATTGTAGATTTACTGATAATAAATTACAGATAACATCGAGTAAAATCACAAGACAAAGCGATTAATTTACATGTTAACTCTAAAAACAGGCCAAAATGTGTCAGAAGTCTTTTACAACGTTAGATTGTAAAATTAGAAGTGTTTTTACTGTATTTAAGTTATTTGTATTATCGATTTAAAAAATGTAGAGAGCATTTTAAACTGGTATTTTACAGATTTATCTTGTTCTGTGAAATTACAGATAATAAATTACACGTAATAACCAGTAAGGTTTATTAATTTACACATTAAATAAACATTTTAGCCTTAAAATTACACTTATTTAAATGAGCAAAACATGTATATTGTAGTCAATACTTTTTAAATTGTTTGTACTTTACATGTTTTGTGAAGTTACACATAATATTGATAAAATGTGATTGTAAACGTACACAATTTTGCAGTATTTAAATCTAAAAATAAATATCTTTATTTTTGCATTTCTTTTTTTACCCATTTATATGTCTTTTTAGCTGTTGCATCATTCCACAATTTTTTAAATCTATTTTTTAGATCTCAGACAAGACAAACTGGTTTAATCTTTTTGTGTGTATTAGTCTCTCTTTGTCGCTGTTTTGTGTATTTTTCTGTTAGTTTTGCATCTGTTTATGATCATTTTGCATCTCTTTTAGTTAATTTATTCTCTTTCTGTTCTTTTTTGTGTGTCTCTCTTTTGATGCCGTTTTGTGTCTTTTTACATTGGTTTTGCAGCTGTGTTTATTTTGTGTCTCTTGTGTAGTTCTGTGTCTGTGTGGTCGATTTTTGTCTCTTTCTAGTTGTTCTGTGTCTTTTTGAATTGGTTTCACATTTGTTTGTGTTCATGTCACACCTCTTTTTGTCAGTCTTGTTGTTCAGTCATTTTGTGTGTCTTTGTGGTCATTTTGCTTTTATTTGTGCTCATTTAACATTTATTTATTATTTAAGTTTCCATTGTGGTTGTTTTGCATCTGTTTACAGTCATTTTGAGGGTTTGTCTCTCTTTGCTGCTGTTTTGTCATTTTTCGCTGTTTTTTTGTTGTCTTTTTGCATTGGTTTTGCATCTGTTTGTGTTAGTTTTCACCTCTTTTATTAAGTTTTTGTCTCTTTATGGTCTTTTTGTGTGTCTTTGTAGTTGTCTCTGTCGCTGTTTTTTCAGCTCTTTGCTGGTGTTTTGTCTCTCTTTTTATCGTTGTTGCATCTGTTTATGCTAATTTTGCATCTATTTTTGGCAGTTTAATCTGTTTCCAGTCATTTTGTGTTTGTTTGTA
Organism: Amphiprion ocellaris; assembly: GCF_022539595.1. NCBI lineage: Eukaryota > Metazoa > Chordata > Actinopteri > Pomacentridae > Amphiprion > Amphiprion ocellaris. The sequence goes on from NC_072779.1 coordinate 2,204,842, forward strand.
GTCATTTTTATCTCCTTTTTTTTAAAATTAATTTGTCTCTGTGGTTGTTTTGCACCTCTTTGCAGCCTTTTTACATATAACAATCCTTTTGTGTGTCTGAGAGGTGGTTTTTATCTCCATTTGTATTGAATTTACATCTGTTTATGTTTGTTTTTCTTCTGTTTCAGAGAGCTTTAGACTCTTTATGGTCTTTTTGTGTGTCTTTGTCGTTGTTTGTATCTGTTCTGTGACAGTTTTTTTGTGTTTTTGTATGGTTTTACATGTCTGTGTTAATTTTGCATCTATTTTTGTTAGTTTTCATCTCTTTCTAGTGTTTTTGTGTGTTTTTGCGATCATTTTGCTTTTGCTTTTATTCATTTTTCATCTCTTTATTAATTTGTCGCTTTATGGTTATTTTGTGTCTATTTCTGTCATGTAAATACACTATCCAGGTTCAGAAATTCTGAGTATACAGCAAAAACAGACGCTGGATGTGTTGATGCTTGTCGTCCATCAGCAGGTCACATGTGGAGGTTTCTGCCTGTTTTCCACTCAGCTGTCAACACTTGTCAGCAGAAATTATACGTTCTGATTGATGCTTTCTGATTGGTCGTTGCCTCAGATGTGTTGTGGAAACATTCCTGCTATGTATTTATATACATACATGGATTTATGTAAACAAACAAGCCTCAGCTGAGTCTGACAGGAGGAGGTGTTGATCAGCTTCAGGCCTCCATCAGAAAACTGAGCTCCAAATCGTCACTCTTCTAGTTTCCTTTCGCAGGTTTTGTTTTTATACAACACGCCTCGCTTTGTTGTCACACACAGTTACACACAGTTACACAAGATCATCGGCCTTGGTTCAAAGGCCCTCCGGCTGCTCCGCTTTTATCTCTTTTCACTGGAAATGTCAGTTTGGTGAAATTGGTTCGGATTCACAAAAGGCACAACAGGAGCAGAGTCAGAGAGTTGCAGAGATGATATGAGAATATTCAGTGTTTTCTCACCACATTAACTTGTTTTTTTTTATTCACACTAAAATGTACTGGTGTTTTCGCTTTGCAGGGAGATTTGCAGCTGAGGCACTGAGGTGCTTTGAAAAATAGTTTTTATTTATTAAATAACTTCAGACAAAACAAGAAGAAACTAAATCAGATTAATTTTAGCCTCAGTTTCAATTTTCAGTACACCTACATACAGTAGACGTCTCTTTTTGTATTTAATTTGTATCTGTTTGTGTTTGTTTTTCATCTGTTTTGGTGCGTTTTAATATCTTCTTTGTGTGTCTGTCTAGTTGTTTGTCTTTTTTTGTTGCTGTTTTGTGGCTCTTTGCTGTTATTTTGGGTCTTTTACATCTATTTATGATCGTTTTGAGTTAATTTATTCTCTTTCTGTTTTTTTGTGTGTCTTTGTAGTTGGTTTTCTCTCTTTTGATGCCATTTTGTCAGTCTTTGCTGTTGTTTTGTGTCTCTGGCATTGGTTTTGCATCTGTTAGTGTTGATTCTGTGTCTCTTTTTATATGGTTCTGTCTTTGATTATTTCTGGTTGTTTCATTTTAATCTCTTTCCAGTCATTTTGTATGTCCTTTTGGTCATATTGCATACACTTTTGGTTGTTTTACGTCCGTTTGAAGCCATTGTGGATGTAGCAGTTTTATACAACCTCTACAAACTCTGCATTTTCCCACAACTCTGCTCATCAACTGTAGAACAATGTTTCACCATGCAGAATGTATTTTCCAACAACTTTCAGTCAGTCGCAGTTTAGCCAGTCTTGCCTTCATCGTTGTGCCGAGAAACATTTAATTTTTTATTTTTTAGGCATAACAATTACAATTTTTTAAATGAGACATTTACATTAAAGTGATTTTGATGAAATATCATCATTTTATGTTTAGATTTTACTGATAGAACCATGTGTGATACGTTCAAGGACCACTGGAAAGTTTAAAAAGTAATGAATTCTTTAATTTTTACACTTCTGAATGGTATGATTTTGGCATTTTTTTCAAAGATAACATGCCTTTCAAACTTGCTGGTGGAATTTTATGAGTTCAGAGGGTAAAAACTCTCTCGACAGTCCAAAAGAGTTTTTTTAAACTCTGAAGTTCAGTTTTATACCACATTTCCAGTCTGTGTTTGCTGCAGCAGGCCGCTCTGATAATAAAACTCTCAGTACTCTGCAGCAAACAGTGAACAGAGAGAAGCATTTAGCAGCTAAAAACCTCTGTTTCCCTCAGGAGATGGTGGAGACCTAAAACGGAGCTAAAAGAGAGAAAACATTGGACTTGGATTCATCAGGTGGAAACAAACACGACTCCAGATGAATCATCGTGTTGCTCAGTAACTGGTGGATGTGAAAGTCGTGCTGTTTGGCGTCTCGTGGGGATCAACAGCTTCAAAGCAGCCTCTAAAAGTCCGTTAATGCAGCAGAGTAGGAATGTTCTGTCAAGTTCATCAAAATGTCCGTAGTTTACTCTTTTTAATCAACAAAATTCGAATGAAGTGTGAAATCAAATCCAGGCAGTTCATCAGCATTCATGTGAAATCACAACTGATCAATATTCATGTCAAATTATGACTCATCAATATTTAGTTCAAACCCTGAGTTATCAATATTTAAGTCCAAGTCTATTAGAAGCCATGAATCCAGGCGGTAAATCATCGTGATCGACTGCCGGCAGCTCCTCCAAAAGTTTAGTCCAGGTCAGTTTATTCTTCTTTTTGGACACCTGTCAAAACCATGGCAACCACTGCGAGCAGATTTAGCCGAGTCGCCTGAGGGCCGAGGAAATGGATGGTCTTCTGGCTGGTTGATTACAGAGTGTGTGAAGAGTGGAGGCTGCTGACAGATTGGAAATCTATCTTTAGAGACAGACTCAACTGATCATGAGTGGCGCTCAGGTGAAGCAGGACTCCAACAGCGCTGCAGGTGGACGGTGGTTCGTTAGAGATAAAGGTGACACTCAGGGTTTTTATTTATAATCAGAGGGGCAATAGAAGTGCACAGGGGCAAGCTGTGTGTAACACAAGAGGGTAGAAACCTGAAATGTATTTGTTCCAGTTAACTAATATATGGAATAATCTGCTTCATAGACACATGAGGAGGGAGATTATTGATTTTTTTTCTTTTGTTTCAGCAAACAGGAGCACCTATCCATCTCCAATGTTCCTGTGGCAGACTGCCCCCCCTCCCCACCTCGAACTGCACCCCCCACCATGAAGGTAACACTCATATCTCATTGTTTCAGTGTGGCCTGTTGTGTCTCTGTGCTAACTTTGTACTCTCCACTCTCTCAGGCAAACAACATCGTCCTAAAGAACACAAAATGTGTCTAAAATTACTCAAAACCTGTCCACAATTATTCAAAACTTGTCCAGAATGACTCCGTTTTTGTCTATAATGACTCGAAATATACCCGTTGTGACTCTAACATTGTCAAAAATGGTCCATCTCCATATAAAATTACTCAAAAGTTGCCCAAAAGGACAGGTAATTGTTCAAAATTAGTCAAAACGTCCAGAATGATTCAAAATTTGTCCACAATGATTCGTGATGTATCTGGAATGACAAATTTTTTGTCTATAATGACTCAAAACATACCCTTAACCATGTCCAAAATGGTTACCTCTTCTAAAATGATTCAAAGGTTGTCAAAAACAGATAATTGTTCAAAATAACTCAAAACTTGTCCAAAATGACTCAAAACGTGTCCGGAATGACTCATTTTTTGCCTATAATGTCTTGAAATATACCCTTAATGACAAACATTGTCAAAAATGGCCCACCTTCTTATAAAATGACTCAAAAATTGTCCAAAAGGACTCAAAATCTGCCCACAATTACTCAAAATGTGTCCGAAATGACTCATTTTTTGTCTTAACTTGACTCAAAAATTGTCAAAAAGGACAGATAATTATTCAAAATTACTCAAAACTTTTCCAAACTGACTCAATATCTGTTCACAATTACTCAAAATATGTCTGGAATGACTCATTTTTTGTCTATAATGATTCGAAACATACCCTTAATGACTCAGTCTTGTCAAAAAGTAAATTTCATGTAATTTTGGGCGATGTTTGAGTCATTTTGGACGTCTGTAGTTATGGACAAATTCTCAGTCATTTTAGAGAGATTTTAAGCCATTTAGACTAATTTTGACTCATTTGGATCAATTTTGTTTGGAAGAGTTTAAATTTCAAGTCATTTTGCACAAAATCTTCTAGAATTTCAGCAAATTCTGGTCTATTTGGGCAGGTTTCAAGTAATTTTAGACAAGTTTTGACTAATTTTACACAGATTTTGAGTCATTTTAAACTATTTTGTTTTAAGTTTTTCTAAGAGGAGAGGAGTTTATGTTTGGAATCATTTTGGACATCTGACTGTCAGACTTTAATGACCTGCTGCTGTCCTCATAGCGATCCATCATTACACTTAGCTGCACCGGCTGATGAATATGTCGGTACACGCCTCAAGCGGTTAGCGAAATGTCTCTTTCAGGCGGCTAATTTCTGTGATTTATATAAACATACTTGTGCTTTTTCTGCCACATGCTCTGTTTTGTCATCATTAACCTGAATCTGTACAATGAAGATGGAAAGTTCAAAGTTCAAAGTGACCCATAGAGCCACAACAGACGCCTTAATACAAAAACATAGAAAACTAAACATCTCTCTGTCTGCTTGTCTGCAGTCGGCTCATTTCTTCGACATGATGGACAAAATGGAGGTAAGAATTAAATTATTCTCTGTCTGTTTTACGTGCGCTTCAAAGCTTAATATATTTGTCTCCTTGAGAATGAAATGTGTTTTATTGTCTGTGAAAAGTTTCTCCTCCTCATCCAATATTCATTTAGCTTCGAGCAGAATGAAATGAGGTCTGAGCTGCTGCAGGTGAAACAGGACAGGAACACTTCAGATACAAACCTCGTTCAGGTGTTCTGCAGCATCGTACAGCATTTTATCCGACATCCCAGATATAAATATTTTGTTCTGAAACATTCTGATAAAGTTCTAGTTCGGTTATCTTCCTAAAGGCAGGATAATGTTCTCTAACGGGGTTCGGAAAAAGTCTGGTGACAACATTTTTAGACCATCTGTCAGTTGCATTTTCGTGACCACAAAATGTCTTGAATGCCTCGAGGCAATTTCTTCAAATGTGACACCAAGTTTCAGCTGATTTCAGAGCAGATTTTGGTGATTGATGGTCACTGTAACCACACTAAACATGTTTTTTTTACCACAGTCTAAGAATCCATATGATAATTATGACTGTATTTCACACAAATGTTCTATTTTTATTACTCTGCCAAGGAACGCGACAGTGATTGTGATCCTACTACAAATCCACTGCTGAGGACCACGAATGTTTATAAAACTGTTACTGTGAATAATTCGTGCTTTTTAACATTTAGTAGTTTGAAGGCATTTTAAAGTTATTTTGGACCCATTTTTAGTATTTTTCAACCCTTCTCAGCCATCCTAGCCCATTAACTCATTTTGGACATATTTTGAACAGTTAAGGAGGATTTTTTGAGCAAGTTCCAGAGTAATTGGAGTAATTTCTAGTCATTTTGCACATATTTTGGGTCATTTTTGACAAATTTTGACAACATTTAGGGAACACGTTTATTTTTTGAGGTCAAATTGAGTCATTTTGGATGTGTTTTTATTGTTTTTAGTCATTTTTGAAACCCTTCTCAGCCATCCTAGATGTTTAACTCATTTTGGACAGATTGTGAACAGGAAAAGAGGGTTTTTTTGAGCAAGTTCTGGACAAATTTCTAAGAATTTTGGGCAAATATGGAGATTTGTATCATTCCTGTATCATTGCCAGATAGCAGCACGGCATCACTGTAACCATGACAACAAGTGAACACTGTCAGCTGCCTGCTGACGATCACATGATTGCAATCCTACTAAAAATCCACCACTGTGATCCATGAATTATTTAAAGATTTCATCCTTTGGAAATCATACAACAAAGTGAAGACTGTTACTTGGACAAAGTATGTAGCCTTCTATTGAATCCAACAGAACAGCTTTGGTTTGTTTTCAAGAGAAAGATAGAACAATACAACCTCTACATCAAAAATAAAGGGAGGTTTTGAATCTCAGAAGTAAATCTAGGCTGTTTTAATTTTATATCAGAGCAAGCAGAAGTAATCTGTACGTGATTTTGCACAAGTGTGTATTCAGTACTGTAGTGTACTATATAGCATTTCCAAATATCACTTTTCTCCTTGATTACTAACAGTCTGTATCAGTTGACCCTTTGTTGATAATAGTTCTTATTATCTCATTACAAACTATAAAACCATCAGTGAGCCAGACTGTGTTAAAGGATGACATGTTCCTTCATTACCCTGAACACAAACTGTTGTTTGTTTTGAGTCTATCCCACCTAATCCACCAAATGTGTCCTAATCTTCTGCTGAAAATAGACCCAAACTTAAAGACTACACAGACCAGCTGCTGTCAGACATTACTGAGATGCTTTTTTAAAAAAATTCGAGGGAGGTATTTTTAAATATTTACGTTTGGTGTTAAACGGCGGACAGAGACGATCTTAATGCTGTCCTCTCTCCATGACGCCGATGCAGCAGGTTCCAGAAGCTGCCGAGATGAAGACGATCCCTCAGAGACAGAAGGCACGTCTGTCCATCTGTCTGTCCTCATGTCCATCCACCCTCACTTCCTGCTTCATTTCATTTGTGTCCATATAGGAGCAGACTCACTATAAGAAATATGTAGAGTTGAATGCATTCTCCTGAGTGAGACGGTTCTGTCTCTGTTCCCGACTGTGTTTAACCTTTTAACCTGAGCAGGACTGGACTGCTATTTCTGGAACGGCGTCCAGGTGTAGAACACTCTGAGCTCTGTTTGGAGGAGATGCAGCTGAGGTTCACTAATGATCTCAGTATCGTAGAACAATTTTTCACGCTCTAATTTACAGGTTTGATTAGGTGGAACTAAAAACTGTTGGTTTCTGCTGCAGTTTTTCAGATCAGACACACAGACTTATTGTGTCTCAAATTCATCAGTGACCTTCCAGGGTGATAATATCTTCAAGCTGATTTGTTTTGCAGTATAGACAGGGAGTGTGCATCATCTCCTTTCTTTACTGGAAGAGGCTTCGTGCAGTGATGTGGCTAAAACACTGCTGATGCTAACTGGACACATACTGGAAATGATTGAAGAGTTGTTGGACTATTTTTGTGAGCAGTAACCATCACGAGTCAGGATCCTGTGTGACGGTATTTTATCTGCATCAGGACCAATGTTACAGATGTTTTTGCAAACACTGGCAGCTGCTTATTTGCAGTTTCTCTATGAAGCTTAAACTGAAGCAGAGAAAAACATCACATTCTATCAGTCAGCAGCCGAATGTTTCAACCTTCATGTGGAGGATCATCATGGTGACCAGAGGAAGGTCTGCAGCTACCATCAGGAGAAGAAACAGCAAGAGAAGAGCCACAGTGTCCTGCAAAGAGACACAAAACAACCATAAAGAAACACAAAACCTTCGCAACGAGATAAATAATAACTACACAGAAGCAGAAATCAACTGCTGAGACACACATAGCTTCCACAAAGAGACACAAAACAACCACAAAGAGACACAAAGTGATCACAGACATAAAACAGCTACACAGGGACACAAAATTATTACAAACACAAAGCCTCCACATAATGACTGCAAAGAGGCACAAAACGATCACAGAGACACAAAGAAACCACGCAGAGGCACAAAACAACTACAGAGACACAATGCGACCACAAAGAGACACAAAACAACCACAAAGACACATAAACGAGCACAAAGACACATAAAATGACCACAAAGACACACAATTCTTTTGCACCACAGGCACAAAGGAATGAAGAACAGCTACAAAGACACACACAATTATCACAGACACAAAACTTCCACAAATGATTTCAAAGTGATGCCAAACAACCATAAAGACACACAAAATGACCACAAAATGTTCACAAAGAAACACAAAGCCACTTCAGAATAGTTACAGAGACAAAAACAAATACAAAGAGACACAAAAAGACTGCAAAGAGAAACAAAATAACGAGAAGGACACACAAAGCAACCCCAAAGAGGCACAAAATGACCACATCTCCTCTACATTTGCACAAATATAAATGTACAGAAATAGAGGTATGATGATTCCTCTGCCATTGTTGGGAACCTACTGTGACTTGTAATTTTTTTTTTTTTCAGTCTTCTGATTGGCCAACATGGTTTTGGGGTTGGGGTAACATCACCACCTGTTGGTTTGGCTCTTGAAGGGAGATTCAGTTGTGTTTTTGTATTTCATGTGGAGGAAAATCCCCATTTCAAGAAATATCAAGGTGCTGTTTATCTTCGAAGGCCTCTGAGGAACACAGATCCCTCCCTGTTAATAAACTGATGCTTCTCAGAGGCGACTGGAACTCTCACATATGAAACAATAAATCACCTGATTGAATAAAAACTCTGCACCATCAGTCATGTTCGGCATTATCACTCATCTATATTCGCCTGCATGTGCGCATCATCAGAGTCCATGTGTGTGTGTGTTTTTGTTAAACATGTCTAGAAATGCAGCAAATATTATTTAGATTAATTGGTTATTTGTTTGGAATGTAAATTGTCAAAAGCTATTTGATTTCTTCAAACTAGAGTCCAATAACATTTCAGTTTTTCTTGATAAATTAACAATAAATATAATAGTTGCCTAATTTATTATTGTTTATTTATTCTGTCTGTTTCAGGACGACTACATTCCTTATCCGAGGATAGAGGAGGTGAGAATCTTCTGCAGCCATCCTAACACATATTTCAGCATTTTGTTTTTGTTTGTGTTTGTTTTCCAGAGTGATTTAATGAGTTCTTTATCCAGTTTTCTGTCCTGTTTGTACATATAGTTCACACTTTGTTTTGCCTTTACCATGCACAGCACTCTGGTTGTTTTTAAAGCGTGTTGTATAAATGTAGTTGATCTGATTTAACACGACTCACAGACTCCGAAACACTCGAGCTGAGTGTTACGTAGAGAGAGGAGACAAACCACTGATACGCTGAGAAAGGGTCAGCAATTAGGTTCAACCAGTTTTTTCCAGATTTGCTCGAAGGATAAGGCAACCAAGTTTTATCTTACTCTATCTGGGATATTATTGTAGTATTTTATTTTTTTCAAGTTTGTTTTAAGGTTGTATTGAATGCAGATTACCCTTAATAATTTTATTTAATAGTTTATTTAATGTAGTCCTTTAGAAATAAAATGCCTGAAGTATGTGTTTAAAATGCAAACTATTAACTACTATTAGATTCTACAGAGTTGTATTTCTTTGAATTTTCTTTATCTGCAACAGATTTATGAGAAAGGATGGAAAAATAATGGTCATGTTTCCTGAATTTATCATGTTTTTAGTAGAAAACTATAAACTATTTATTATAGCGTCCACACAAGCCACATTTTCCTGAGCATTTCTGAAGCAACAAGCACCAGGATCAAGATATAATTGATGGACTTTTTGTAACATAGTTGACACTTTTGCTGTTTTTAGGCCTAAATGTGGAAAGAATATAGATTTTAACAGTGAAACTTCTGATGTCCACATTTTCAACATTTTTGGGAAATCTTTGAACATTTTTTGGTGGAAAAAAAGAAATGTTAAAAATGTTTCTTAAGAACATTCACGAAAAAAATCAACCAAAATCCAACGAATTTCGCTGGATTTTGGTTGATTTTTATCTGAATGTTCTTAAAGAAAATATTAGAACTTTTACTGATATATATGTAATCACTTTAGATATTTTTAGGATTTTTTGGGAAGACTTTTACTCATTTTTAAAAAAAATATATACAAGAATTTTCTTGCCAAATTTGGGAGTTTTTAAAATAAAACTTTTAAGGGAAACTTTTCAGGAATTATTGGAATTTTCTTCCTGAAGGTTTTGCAAGTTTTCTGAAATTTGGGGAATTTTTTTGCTTAATTTTTGGATTTTTTTCAGACAAGGAAACAATATTTTTTGGTGCCCATAAATGAGGACAACAGGAGGGTTAATTGTGCAGCATTCAGCACCTTTTTTTTAAGAAAAACAGCAACTGAAGACAGATATTTCTCTTAGGAGGTGGTGGAGGCCAAAAAATTAGCAAAAAGAGGGCAAATATTGGACTTTACCTCTGTCCAATACTGGATATTGGACAGTGGTAGTTAGATTCAGGTGAACACACTTGCAGATGATTAGTCATGTTACTACATTACAGATCAATGTAATGTAAATAAGTAGCTGCTTGTATAGTAAAAGTTTGCCAAGTTGGTGTTGCTTAACTGGCTATATTTCTGCTGCTATATGCTTTGTTTAATGGAGAGCATTTTGCTAACATAGGTGGCCCAACTAGCCAGCAAGAAAAGGTTTTCAACACTTTTTTAATTGAAATGTTAAACTTTTCAATCCCTGGAGCTGCTAAAGGGCCAGTTATTTCCCTCAGGATGTAGTGGAGAACAAAAATGGAGCTCAAAGAGAGCAAATATTGGACTTAAATTGAGGTGATTTGATGTGATTTGCGTTAATGCAGCTACTAATGTTGTTATGAATCTGTGATCGTATTACATCAAGAAACTGTCAAAAAAAAAGCTGCTGATATCATGGAACAAGACAGAAAATGCAAGTAAGAAACACCTGTTGGCATTTTAGCCACAACTCAGTGCATTACACTAAATAATAGTAATAATTTAGAATAAAATAAGCAGGTAAGTATTATTTAAAAAAATAAAATAAAATAAAATAAAATAAAATAAGCAGGTAAGTATTAGTTTAATTCTCCAGAAAATGTCTAAGTGGGTGTAATGACCTCTGAAGTGATGGAAGTATGACTGTGTTGCAGGTGTTGGAGAGGGGGGCGCCTTACCCTCAGGTCATCCTGCCTCAGTTCGGAGGTTACTGGATCGAGGACCCCGAGGCTCCTCCTCCCACCTCCTCAGAGAGTAGGGGTGAGGGGGAGGAGGAGGAGGCTGGAGAGAGACGGGAGGAAGATACACCCCATGGGGATTATGGGTACCAGCTGGAGGAGATCAATGAGGCAGCACGGGCGTACAGGAAACACTTTCTGGGCAGGGTGAGAATGTTTGGAGGTTGTCTGCGTTTTAATCCATGTTCGACAGTGTGCTTGGCAGTAACACCCAGAATTGACTGTGTTTTATTCAGGAGCATCTGAACTTTTCCTGCTTGGCCAGCAGTCTGGGAAATCTGCTGCTGTCGGTGAGACACGAGGAGGACGGAGAACATGAGCACCTCCACGTTATCATCAGGTATGTAGACACTACTGTTCAAAAGTTTGGAGTCATCCAGACAATTCCATGTTTTCCATGAAAACTCCCACTTTTATTCATATGCTAACATAACTGCACAAGGGTTTTCTAATCATCAATGATCCTTTCAACACCATTAACTAACACAATGTAGCATTAGAACACAGGAGTGATGGTTGCTGGAAATGTTCCTCTGTACCCCTATGGAGATATTCCATTAAAAATCAGCTGTTTCCAGCTACAATAGTCATTTACCACATTAACAATGTCTAGACTGCATTTATCATTCATTTAATGTTATCTTCATTGAAAAAAAATGCTTTTCTTTCAGAAATAAGGACATTTCTAAGTAACCCTAAACTTTTGAACGATACTGTACATATTTACAAGACCAGGCCGACAAGCTGAGTTATAGTTTGTGCTTCAATGGAGTAAATCTTCAACAAACCCGTGACTAATTCTGTTATATACAAGCAGCTATGAGTTTTCACTGCTCATAGGTAGCTGCTTTTATGTCGAATCTGCACTCAACTGCAATAATGAGGTAAACTTAATATTAAGAGGCCTTCAATATTTATTTATTTACTCCTATTAGTAAACACAACCATGAATAAATTGTGGTTCAGGACTTTCAGGTTCATCTCTTCTGTGTTCAGGTCTCGGGTGAAAAGCGTCTACCACAGATTATCGCTGTTAGAGCTGCCGGACATCCCGAGTGTACCAGAGCTGGCTAAGGTACGAACACATCAAACACCACAGAGGAGCTTCTGATTTATTAAATTAGTGTTTCCAGCTGGAGGTGAGACTCTAAACTGTGGTGGAATAACTCTTACTGAAGTTAAAGTCCAGATATAACACTAAAATGCTGCAAGACCACATGAGTACCATGTAGCCTCACATAGCCAGACCATAGAATAGTCTGACTGCACTGCATTTCTTTAAACCAATCACAGTTGTCTTGAAAGAACAGGATGCAGTGACAGTGTTCTCTCAAAAAAAACCAAAAATTAATACTTTGGTAGAAGTGTAGAAATTTTATCAGCTAAATGTTTTTATAGTAACAGCAGTGAGTACTCGCTGGGCGATTAGTTGACTAATTAACCGAGTTAAACATTACTGCTTTTTAAATGTGGGGATTTGGTTCTTTTCTTTATTGTACATGGCACTAGATTGTTGCTTGGGCAAAACGTGAGATCTGAAGACTACAGCTTGGACTGTTGACATAATTTGTCACTATTTTCTGACATTTTACAGACAAAACAATGAACCCTTTCTCCTCTCTGAGCTCCCTGTATCATGACCAGGCAGTATCAGATGTTAAAGTGCTACCCACTGTCATAGGGTTAGGGTTAGGGCAGATTTTTAAACATCTTTGAAATGGCCTTTAATGTCCAAAGAGTGCACTCAATTGTAATATTGTAATATTGTAAACTTCTAATTTCAAATATATGTAGCTTATGAGCTGCTAATTATTCAGAGATCTGCATTTGTTTCTTGTTGTTAGACTTTAATTTAGTTAATGAGCAGCTACTAGACAGCAGGGGGCGCTGCAGTAATGAGAGTTTAGAGAAAATGTCAGTGGTGGAACGGCCAGCAAAAAGGTTCAATTAAAATTTATAAATCGATTGATTGTTTTGCACACTGAATCTGAAAAGTAGCTGCAGCTGTGAGATAAATTTAATGCAGTAAAAATATTAACCTATTAAATAATTAGAAATGAGAAAGTGTGCAGATTCTTATGCTGCAGTAAATGTCCTTGTTTCCAGTGCTGTTCATTATTCTAACTTTAACTTCAGGTGATGTCTGTGTTGTGTTTGTGATGTTTCTCCTGAAGCTGTTGTGCGATGAAGCAGCAGGACTGCGATTCACTCCTGTCCTCTACCCGAAGGTGAGCTCAGAAAACTTCATCTTACCTGAAACTTTTCTGGTAAATGACAGTAGAGAGGAAGTTTTTGTCTGTTTGTGTGTCACCAGGCGTCTCGGCTCATAGTGAACTACGACGAGCACGACGTCAACAACACCTTCAAGTTTGGAGTCATTTACCAGAGATTTGGGCAGGTACCAACCTTACCAACTCCTCACACCTCACTGTCCATCCAGGGGTTTTGAAGGAGCTCTGAACAGTGTGTGCTGACTTTAAAAGCACTGCCTTTAGAAACGTGCAGCAATTTAATTTAATTTTCCCATTTTCATGGCTCACTAGCTGGTTTGCTAAGACACTAAAATGTTACTGATCACACCTTTTCCTCATATGAGGGACACTTTGACTGTGCCTTTGTTCTGTGACCTAAAAATGAGCACTTTGTATTTCGAGATTATTCCCATATACATAATGTATGACAGATCTGACAGTTCTAGCTGACATGTGACAGATGTGATGGTTGCAGTGACGTGACTGATATGTGACAGATGTGATGGTTGTAGTGACATGTGACAGATGTGATGGTTGTAGCTGACGTGACAGATGTGATGGTTGTAGCTGACATGTGACATGTGATGTGTCTGTCGTCTGTCCATCAGATGTCTGAGGAGGAGCTTTTTAGGAACAATGAGGAGACGCCAGCCTTCACAGAGTTCCTGCAGCTCCTGGGAGACACAGTGGAGCTGCAGGACTTCAAGGGGTGACAATCACAAATAACAAAATAAAACAGTTTAATCATCACAGAGTGAAGCCATTTTTATCATCACATATATCATCATGTCAGTCAGCACCAGTCCACTGGGAAACAACATAAAACATAATGGCAGACGTTGCCTACTCACAATGTCTTTTCTTTATTAATGATCTGGGGCAACAAGAGCATTTCTGCTCAGTGTTTCTGCTGTTAAACCACAACACCTTTCATTCACAATAGAAAAGGAGGTGGTGACTGACTGGTTTCTTCTCCCTTTGCAGGTTTCGGGGGGGTCTGGATGTGTCTCACGGTCAGACAGGGTCTCAGTCCATCTACACCGTCCACCGACAGCAGGAGATCATGTTCCACGTGTCCACCAAGCTGCCCTTCACCGAGGGAGACGCTCAGCAGGTAGACAGCCTGAGACAGCAGGAAAACGGCATGACACAGGAAATGACATGACTCAGCAAGCATCATACAACACAAGTCATCATGTTACAGCATGACACAACATGTTACAGCGTAACATGACATGACTAAACATGTTATAACATTATACAGCATGATGCATCATCACATGACATGACGAAGCATGTTCCATACATGACAGAGTGTGATGTGACTTGACACAACATGACACAGCACAGTGTTACGCCCAGCCTAGGGGTTGTTTCAACATGAAATGCCATCCTTCACTGGTCCCATGCAGCCACACAACGCGTTGTCTCAGAGAAATTAATCATTTATTTACAATAAATGTAAAATGCTAAACAAAGGATTTGGCTGAACAAAAAACAAAGCAGTGGTAATGTTTAACTTAAATTTAGAATCAGCCCAAGGCGAAAATTACAAACAAAAACCCTCTGTTCTGTAGACTTGCCAACGAAACAAACATTGGTAAAAGAAAACAGAGAAAAACAAGTTAAAACAAGTTAAACCAAAAATGGCAGCTCACTCCTACTATACATTACTTTACTCCTATACCTTACTTTACGACTATACATTACCACAAACTACATTCATACAAAGTACAAGTTATGCTGGATGTGTGCCGGTTGGATTCAGTGGAGGATGGATGGCACGCCCTCTGACTCGGAGACAATGTCATCTCTCCACCTCATCTACTGGTTTTCGTCGGTAGCTCAACCAATCCCATGCTGACCCGATATCCTGGCGTCCAATCTCATTGGTCGTACAGCGCAGCTCTATTGGAGCTAAAACTATACAAACACATACAGTGTAACCTAAAAATGCAAGATATTGCTTCACACCACCACAATGGACATGTAAGATCGTAACATGGCTCAGACGTCACATGACACGGTGTACGATGAGCCTTCAGATGGCGTCTGGTGCTGTAACATGGCAGGACATGTTGTGGTGGGATTTAAACATTATCATAGCATTAAATATGTATCAAGAACCTCACAGCATCAGAGGATGTGACGTGACATTAATGTTTGATATGATACATTGAAAATTAGCACTAGATAGCATGTGAGGATGTGATATGATGTAAACATGATGAGATGAGATGAGATGAGATGAGATATTCATCCTGGAGGAAATTATTTTGCCAGAGTACAATAAACAAAGGTTAGTGGAATATACACAATTACACAGCTGTTAGTAGTAAAATAGAAATAACAAAGAATACAAAGTACTAATGCAAAGTACAAATTGTAGGTTTCTAAAAGTGTTTGTGTGAAGTGTCACAGTGTGTCAAGTGTCTTAAGTGTGTAAAGTGACTGTATACTAACAATAAAAACTAGAAAGATTAACAGAAAATGAACTGAAGTAAAGAACAGATGTATTGCACTTGAATCTATTAGGAAATGTGATGTGATGTGATGTGAGTTTGTGTAACATGGTAAATTAAAACATGATAACAATGTTGTCCTCCAGCTGCAGCGGAAACGTCACATAGGAAATGACATTGTGGCGGTGGTGTTTCAAGAAGATGCTACGCCCTTCGTCCCCGACATGATCGCCTCCAACTTCCTCCACGCCTTCATCCTGGTGCAGGTGGAGGAGCCCTGCTCCGACAGCACCTCCTACAAGGTGACTGGTTTACATACAAGCAGCTCGAAGCCTGCAGCTCTTACATGGTTTGTTTTTTTGATTAAACTGAGAGTTATAACCACAGGGAATTATTGTTATTACTGCCAGACAGGTTTACCTCAGAGACGAGAAAGAACGGCTTTAATTTCATAAACAGATGGTTTCTGGTACCAGGAAGAGCTTCATGTCTACAAAAAAGTTTTTAAACACAAGGAAAAAGAAGCAATTCACATTGTTTAAGTAGATATTAGAAAGGAAGGTAAAAAAAAAAAAAGCTTCCAGACTTATTATATTATAAGGACCATCAAGGCCAATGGAGGTATTTTTAACTCATTCTCATTGACTAAAGTCCAACCATGATCCACTGTCACATAGGTGTTATAAAGGAACAGCAAAACTTGCAATGCTTATTCTGAATAATCAGCAGAATCATCACTCATTAATCAATTGATTGATAAATTAATTGAGTGCAATGGATAAGGGCCTGGTGCTGATACCACTGTTTTAGTCAATGGGCACATATTAAGAGTTGCACATACTAGGATACATGAACACTATCCAGTTTGTCTTAAACCTTTGTCGGAGGTCATTAACCGTCACAGAAGTCTTTGTCATGGTGCTCGTTGCTCACTAAAAACCAACAATGCTCTCTGTTTACCAATGAGAATTGGCTGTAGTCCTCGTGACTGCCTCCTCGTGTTGCTGCTGTACTAAACAGTAAGAAGCGCCACGTTCTCCGACTTGATTCAAATCAAGTGTCTGTTATTTATGTAGCACATATAAAACAACCAAAGTGTTTTCCAGTAAAAAATATATTATGAGGCGGTTGAAGTTACCCAAACAAGTGTAAGTATTGTCGTCAAGACCCTATAATGTTATTTATGATGTGAATTCATATGATATTGACTGAAAAGAAAATTCAAGTACTCCTTTACCTGATTATTATACATAATAAAACTGAGACCATCCAGTATTATTACCCTGCCAAGAAATGTGGGAGAGTTATATGACCATCGACGTTGGTTTGTCTGTCTGTCCGTCTGTTGGCAACATTACTCAAAAACGTATGAACAGATTTGGATGAAATTTTCAGAGAAGATCAGAAATGACACAAGGATGAAGTGATTAGATTTTAGCAGTGATGCTGCTTATAGTCTGGATCCACAGATTTGTTAAAGATTTCTGTATGATTGCTAGATCGCAGCACGGCATCACTGTAACCGTGACAACAAGTGAACACTACGTCAGCTGCCTGCTGACGATCACATGATTGTGATCCTACTACAAATCCACCGCTGAGGACCATGAATGTTTAAAAGATTTCATCCTTTGGAAATCATACAACTGAGTAGCCTTGGCGGAGCACTGCACTCTCTGACTGCGTCTTTTTGTTTAATTATGGAGATTAGGCTAATTAGTTTAGTATTATAGGTACTAGTATTATAGCCAAGGGGGTATTAACACATTTTTAATGCATTGCAAAGCTATTCAGTTGTCAAATACATACATTGGATTGATTTTAAAATCTTTAATGTGCTTAAAGGGTGTATTATCAAGGACAGTGGTATCGAACTGGCACACACTAAATATTTAAATGACTTAAAAAGTTTGACTGGGAAATCCCTACTATGTTACCTTCCTTTTCCCAGCACCGCCTCATGAAATTGGTGGTATTTTTTGTGAAGATACCTGACAAACTGAATTTATTTAATACTAAAGTCACTATAATCTTAAGACATCAAGTGATGCTGTTGTTTCTATCGGTGACAGTAGATTGTGATTGACAGGTGTCCGTCACAGCCCGAGAGGACGTACCGCCGTTTGGCCCGCCCCTTCCAAATCCAGCTGTCTTCAAGAAGGTAAGACTGGAGGTCATTTGGTAAATGGGGCAGTGGAACGACGACGAAGCATTAAATTTGCTGGATTTCTTTTCAGGGTCAGGAGTTCAGAGAGTTTCTTCTCACCAAACTCATCAATGCAGAGCTGGCCTGCTACAAGAGTGACCGATTTGCCCGGCTGGAGGTAAAAACAATAATTTCTGCCACCTGAGATCTGTGGTTTTATAAGTGGTCACCAATGAAAATGTAAATCTGCAAATTCCAACACTTTAAGTGATTTTATTCTGTGAAATTCAGTAATTTTATCAGTTTAGATATATACTGTAAACAAATGGCAGTCAATAGCAAGCTAATTTTTAAAATGCTGTACAGCTGATTTCAGGCTCTGTTAAATGTATGAATTTAATTTAATTTAATTAATTAAGAGCTTCACTTTGGTCTGTTGTAATCAAACCCAGCTGTTTGGTCGCTCATCGTTGTTTTTTTACGCGATAGAAAGAAGAAACCAGCTCTGTGGAAACAAGCACAAAAAAAGTCCAACAGCTGAACTGCCACACTTTAAATGAGAGGCCTCTTGAAGACAGAATAAATATATATATTTATTTTTGTTTGCAGTAAAGTGACAGTAAACACAATCAACATAAAAACTTTAAATAGCTTACTACATTTTTAAACTCTGATTAAAATAAAAGACATATGCATTATGCATAAGCAAAACAAGCCCATAATTGATGAGTTTTGTGAACAACTTTACAGGAAAACAAGCCCAAAGTCCCTTATAAAAAAGCGGAATTGGCCACATTGGTTGTCGCTGTCAAACTGGTGAATGGTGACTGTCTAAAATCATTCATACGACTGTTTGGTTCTTTAGGAGCGAACTCGGGCTGCCCTGCTGGACAGCCTCCACGACGAGCTGCAGAGACGCTCCCAGTGCATGCTGGGATTGATGTCAGGCCTGGAGGAGGAGGGCCGGGCGGAGAACGGACACGCCCACGGAGGACTGCTGGAGTCCATCAAGGTGTGTTTGATTCTCCTTTCCTGTCTTTTTCCCTTCTTTTTGCATTATACAGTATTTTAATTTGACATCACAGCATCATTTTTTTATAATCATCATCAGATTATTGTACCGGCCTTTTAACCCTCCTGTTGTCTTCATTTACAGGCTCCTTGTCTGAAAAAACAAAATCCAAAAATTTCCCAAATTTCTGAAAATTTGCAAAACCTTCAGGAAGAAAATTCCAACAATTCCTTAAAACTTTCCCTTTTGCTTTTACTGCTTTTTCTGGCTGATAAATGGCATAATTCTTGCTTTTTTTTAAAGAAAAGAAAACACTGCAGTTGATTTTTGTGTTCAGAGGGTTAATATCTCAATATGTAAAGCATTAAACGCTACCTTTTCACCGTTTTCACTCTGAACTATAAATCAGCTAATGAGCATCATTATTCTGTGTTTTATCGATGGCAGGAGTTTAAATGATGATGTTTGCATCCAGAATGAGTCACAAATGTTCAAGAATTCTGCTAAATGTTACAGAAGCTGAAGTGGCTGCTTGTTTTGAACTGTCAGGTGTGAGCATTTGGCTGCAAAATAGGTGAGTTTGGCATTTTTCTGAAGTTGTCACACACTTTGTTCACATCAGAGGGCGATGCGAGGGCGAAGCGTCTCCATGGAAACCATGTCGCGGGGCGGGGCCGGACTTCCCACCAGCCTGAGTGGAGGCGGTCTGGCTCACATCAGCGTTGAGGTGAATGTGAACTTCTGCAGATGTCACAGATGTTGTTTGTGCGACTTTCTGCTAACAGCTGCTGTGTTTTTGTGTGTTTGATGTCAGTACAACGTGAAGTCTCCCGTGAAGAGGCGTTCGGGGCTTTTCCCTCGTCTGCTGAGCGTCGACAGCCAAACGGAGAAACACAACCACAGGAGGTAACTGTCCGATCATCACACATCAGATTCACTAAATGCTGGACTTGTCCTTTAACCCTCATGTCATCCTGCCGGTCAAAATTTACGTCGTTTTACTGATATATATGGAATCACTTTAGATAATTTTAGGATTTTTTTTGGAAGATTTTTACTCATTTTTTGAAAATATTTACAAGAATTTTCTTGCTGAATTTGGGGGATTTTCTTAAAATAAAACTTTTAAGGGAAACTTTTAAGGAATTATTGGAATTTTCTTCCTGAAGGTTTTGTAAATTTTCAGAAATTTGGGGAATTTTTTTGCTGAATTTTTGGATTTTTTTCAGACAGGGGAAACAATAATTTTTGGTGCCTGTAAATGAGGACAACAGGAGGGTTAAAGGTTCTTCTTCTTCTTGTGTCTCGATAATGTCAGTCTCCTCAGCGAGCAGAGGAGCTTCGACAGCTGCCACCCGATGCTGGAGGTGAGGTCAGAGGTGCCGTCCAATCCCAGCTCTCCGGAGGCGGGGCAACGGGACAGGTGTGTCATCAAATGAGTATCTGTGACACTGCTCAAAGCTCCTTATCAATGTTATCGGTTTTATTTGCAGGATTC
This sequence comes from Amphiprion ocellaris, assembly GCF_022539595.1. Lineage (NCBI taxonomy): Eukaryota > Metazoa > Chordata > Actinopteri > Pomacentridae > Amphiprion > Amphiprion ocellaris. The sequence goes on from NC_072779.1 coordinate 2,225,163, forward strand.
ACACGAAAAAGGAGAGCAGTAAGATTTCCAGGTCGACCTCCAGCACCTGCAGCTTCAGCGTCCCTGCCGATGACACTCACCTGGTGAGACGTAATGTTATATGTTGACCTGATGGGGGCAGTGTTGTCTCTGTTTCAATACCTAACCCTAGACACAGTGATCCAGAAGTATGTCTGTTTTGGCTTATTGCCACAGTAACATGAGGCTGCAGCACCTGGACATCAGGTTTAGTGCAGAACAGCATTTATGCAGACAAAGGAGAATAAATAAATGATAATAAATTAAAAAAAAGCCTGAAGTATCCAATCATTTGGAAGCAGAACCGGAGCATTAAGATAACAATCAGTGAAAAATGCATCCAGTACAGGGGGTCCTCCACTTATGTGGGAGTACCATTGCTATGGATCGGCATAAGTCGATTTCGCCCTAAGTCTGAACTCCATTGTAAATGTGAAAACAATAGAGCTGTTCCGTGCATCATGATATTGATCAGTTCTTCAAAAATGTCATGAATACCAAGGACTTTCATGCATGTATGAATCATTTTACAAGAAGCTAACAGAATATGTTGCACTGTTTTTACAACTTGAGCATTTTATTCTATCTAATTTCACTTCCATGGAGACGGCTTTCCTTTTCTTCCAAGCATCAAAAGAGTCTGACTTACGCTGGGAACCATAATGAAGGCAAAAAAGTTAGTGAATGTTGCACAATCCAAGGTGGAGTACAACTGGAGAATGCAAACAAAGCCGTCTGATAGCGCCATGTGACGACGTATTCATCCGCTCCACTCACCAACTAGTTCCACGTAACCAGTTCTGACGTAACGATGGAGCGCTGTAGGTCAAGGACGTTGTAAGCCAAGGACACCCTGTATGTGCTGCAGGGTGTTTTCCAACTGATGCTGAATCTCATATAGTCCATTAGCTGCCTCTCACTTGCTGTTTCAAACACAGAAGTAGTTTTCCAGGAAAAATTTGAGAAGCTGGAAGATCTCACAAGCCTTCAGCTGCAGAAAAGGAAGCCAACAGAAGCTCTAAAAGTGTTCAGTTTGTCCAGAATCAGGATCACTTCAGATGAAAAACACTGGACATGCCTCATCTGGTGCAACCGTCCTGTGATGGCACCGACCTGCCCCTCAATTCCATCTAATTATGCATAACTTTAACCCTTCATACATATTAAATAGGTGAGTTATATAAAAAATCACGTATGTACATTTGTCAAAAATGGGAGAAATGAGCTGTAGAGACTTAAACTGTTTTTGTACCAGGTTGTAAACGTGTTTATTTCTGCTGTAAAGTCGGACGTTTTAACATGGAGGTCTATGGGGATTGACTCACTTTTGGAGGAGCCTCACGTGGACATTTGAGGAACTGCAGTTTTTTGGCATTTCATACTGACTCCATGTGGAGGTTCCATCTCACATCAGAGACCTTCTTTTTCATCATAAACTATGGTTATTTAAAATTTGAATTTTAGAACAACATAACAAGTACTTTCCAGGATAATATTTTTTTACTGCCTTTCAACCCACCATTAGCATGTTTTTTTCAAACCTTTAAGTGTTATCCTTAAAGCTGTTATCAAAACCCCTACCTTTGACCCAAAACAAAAACTAATAATGCAGAAATCAACTAGTGGTGTTTTCTGAATCATATCTAGCTACATGTTACAGTAATACTAAATAAAACCTATAAAATTCTTTTTAATATGAAATACTTGGTCGCAAAAAATGAAACCAAAGTTAATTTTGTTGAACTTTCATAACTGGCTAAACATTTAAGACAAACTACCATAGAGAATATTGATGGAAACGATCTAAAACACAGTTTTACCATCAGTAATGCTTCTTCTTCTACCTTCTGCTTGTTCAGGCTGCTGAGGCTCAGAGTTCCAGTCCGTTGATCATCTGTCGCAGCCCAACAGGTCCAGTAAAACCTCCAGTGAACATTTCACTCGTCTGTTTCTGTTTAACTGAGTTTGTTTCCTTCCTTCACATCCAGACACGAGAAGCAAAAACTCTCCCAGAACCAACCTCAAGTTCCGTTTCGACAAGATGAGTCACTCGGCTGCAGTAAGTTGAATTTAAACTCGCTGTGGGTTCATTTTTCACTACAATAAACAGTCCTGCACCTCAGTGGAAACAGAACATGAAGATAGAGGAAAAATAAGTCTTTTGTGCTGTTAAAATGACAGAAGTCACAAGAAATTGAAAAAAATAATTCCTTTTATTACTTTTTTGTTTGTTTTTACAAAAAATGCTGCAAATCTTGAACAGCCTCATTAAGTTAGAAAGATGCTGAACGTATCTTCCAACAACTTGATCCTCTGTGCATTGTTTATGAGCCGAGCCGTTTGTTTCATTTTCCCCTCTGCTCTGGAAACACTGCCTTTAGTTCACCTGAAAACTCTCTGAATTTTTGTGACCGTTGATGGCAACAGAGTCAGTCGTGGCTTCTTATTTTGGCTGATAAATGCAGAATTTTTTTTTTATTCCAATTGCTTTATTTTTGATTAGTTTTCAAATGAGACATTGCAGAATAAAGTGATTTTAACTAAATATCATAATTATATCCATAGATTTGGTAAATTTTCCTGCCAGAGCTGCACATCAGAGATTATTGATTCATAGAAAGTAGATTTTTTTTTTTGTTTCTGGCTGATAAACGATGTCCTTTTATTACATAAAACACCTTTTAATCCCAGTGGGAGGTTTTCATGTTCAGAAGGTTAATGCTGAAGGATTTTATAAAGTATAAACATAAATTACTTTGTTGACTTTTTTGCATTTTCTGTTCATTTAAAGGCAACATTTCAATTTGCCAACTTGTAGCTGAAGCTTTAAACCTCTGATGTTTTCTGTCATCAGCAGGGACACTAAGCTGTGAGGATGGCAGCGGGAGGTTTGTACAGCGTCACGTCTGTGATTTTTACATTTTTCTGTCTCTTTTTATGTTTTCCTTTCACTAGAAGTCACCTGTTCTCTGTATTTTTGTACTTTTACTGACGGAGTGGTTTATTCATGTCTTAACAATCAAGATTCCTGGAAAGTTTTAAATCAATTCCCAAAAAAATAATATTAAAAAGTTATGAATTTCATTGTTAGAGGCCATAAATAAGTTTTTCTGCCACGGGTGGTCATTTGTTGTTATAAATAGACCATAGATCAAAATGGGTGAGTGTGAATTTAAGCAAAAACATTATTTACTGATTAATTCATGCATACACTGTTATCTGGTTCTCAGATTTGTAAATTAAATTATGGAGAATTATTGTTTATATATCTGGGAAGCATGAACCAAAGTGTAAAATAAATGTCATTAATTTGACTGTGAAAAATCAGCATTTTAGTGGTATTGAATTTAATTTGGTGAACCTTCAGAAGCCCTGAGTATCAGAGCTTCTTCACCCATATTGTTAAAATTTTATTTTATTTTCACTTTTTATGATTACGTGTCTTTTTCTCATAAGCTGCGTGTTTAGAATTAAAAATGATGATGTGTTATTGTCCTCCATGGAGATTTGTAAAACATTTTTTGGCTCTTTCTGTGTATAAATTAACCTTTAATGTGTTATCTTCTGTGCTGTTCTGTTTTCCAGGATATAATCGGAGGTTCAGCGACATAAATCTGAAGATCTGTAGATCACACACACGTCTTTCTATCTTTGTGAGGACCATAATGTGAAACACTGCTCCCCTTTCTGCAGAACTCGTCTAATTTTACATTTAAATGTCAAAAACTTCTCCTGTAAACTTCATAGAGCCACAGCTGACGGCTCCACCTGAAGAAAACACTAAAAAAACCATCCATTTATTTACCTCAGTGAAAATATAGGGCAGTGGAAACACAATTCACATGGAAGAAGTGCACTGTTTTCTCATTTTACAGGAAACCTACTGAAATATGAATCATAAAACTGTTTTAATTTGACATTTTCCTGATTCCTACGCTTCATTCAGATTCATATGCAAACGTTCTCAGCTGTAACGACGACAGAAGGAGGGTTGGAAAACACTTTTATTAATTATGAAACAACAGCAGCTCTTTTAAACTTAGAATTTTGCATTTTTTGGAGCTTAATAATAAGTTAATAATAATTCTGAGAGCTTCATCTGGTGACACAGATGTCAGTTTAGGTTAAAGAGCAACTTGTAAACAAACTACAACAATAAAGTCATAATAATGAGTGTAATAATGTCAAATGCTGCTTATGTGTGAGGAAATAATGACTTTATTTTCTAATTATTACACAGATCAGCCACTGAAACTGTGGTTAAATGTTAAATATTGATGTTTTAATTAGTAGGACAGGAGCAAAGTTCTCTAATTAACCAATTAATTGAAAAAAACAAACAAAATTTGAAATCAATACTCAGCAAAATTAGTCATGAAGTTTCTAAACCAAACTGGATTCTACATAAGAATTTAACCATAAATGAAACCCATTGTTGAAGAAATACATCAGTTTTATTTTTTTAAATATTATTTTCTATTATATATAACAAATATATATATATATATATATATATATATATATATATATATATATATATATATATATATATATATATATATATATATATATATATATATATATATATATATTTATTTATTTATTTCTATTTGGGTTCATATTTATATGGTTTTTTTCTTTATTTTATTTGTTTTTAACATTTTTTTCTATATTTGTTTTATTTTTTCTTTTTAATTGTTTTTGCTCATTTGCTCAATATCTTCTATATTTCATTATTATTATTTTTTAAAATATATTTTTAGGTTTTTTTTTGCTCATTTTCTTCTATATTTGGGTTTATATATATCATTTTTTTGTTTATTTGTTTGCTCTTTTTTTCTGTATTTGGGTCTTACAGGGTTAATTATCAGTGTAATTTTACAGATGACCTCTGGGGGCAGCAACACGACTCTGCTGCTTCCTTTCTGCTGCAAATCTCACCAGAAGAAAAAGAAAAAAAACTTTTGTCTAAATACAAGACAAAAATGGAGAGAAGTCCTGGAAACAGTTTCTTCTTCTTCTTCGTCTTCTTCTTGTCTACTAGCAGAAACAGCTGATCAGTCATGTGAATTAAATGTTCGATTTCTCAAAAATTATTCAGAAAAGGTTTCCATCTCCCATGAAGCGTGTTAAATCTTTTTAGGAAAAATCAATAACCGCCTCAAGTGAGTCAATAAAACTTTTAGATATTTTTCATATGTTGCCAAATTAGAATTTTTTCCAATGCGATACTCTAAAATCTGATTAAAAATACGTTTACAGAACAGCTTTTCACTGAACTACTGAGCTGCTAGTTGTTTTGGGGGGTAAAATTTCCGTTTTAATGTAAACATGAGCTTAAACAAAGTGAAAAGGAAGCTTTAATGGATGTTGTCTCCCCCTGCAGCGCCCCCTAGTGGGTCAATCTATAGTATCTAAGCAGCTTCCACAATTATTAGCAGCTTCTAAACTACAAACACATCTAACTGCTGCAGTTTTTTAATCGATAGAAGTATATTCCTGCACACCTTCTGTTTTTAGGACATTTAAAGCCTCCTTGAACATTTTTAATTTAATTTACTGTCACAGCAGCAGGAAACGTCATTCTATTAAATTAAAAAAAAATGCTTAGAATTAAGGTTTTTAGTCTAAATAAATAAATTTAATCTCCTGTATTTGTTCAGGATTTTGCAAAAACCTAAATTAACTTGTGTGATCCATCCCTTTGGTTCATTTATTTAAGTGCATCATTAGAGATTCTGATGAATCCATGACTTAATCCATAAACTTTCACATTTTCTGTTTTTTAAAAGGATTAAATTGAACTTTTTAAACCTGTAGAAACTCCTGCAATAATCATTTTTACCCAGAAACAGAAAACGACTGCAGTTTATTGAGGATTTGAGATGAACGTTTCTTACTGAAATGATTCGGTCTCTTTGTTTACACACTTCGGTGACCGTTTTGAATCTCAGTATCATCGTTACAATCAAACTGTGGACCGACTCTCGCTTGTTGAACAACAATAAGTTCAAAAATCAGACGTAAAAACACACATTTACTTTTTGTGAATGTCACATTTATTGTTGGTTTTAGAGCTGAGAGGAAAAACTGTGTTAAAACCTGCAAAAAGAAGCTTAACTGCTGTGTGATGCAAAGAAAATGTGGATATTTTGCACTAAAGCGACACAAACTGTGGATCGTCCTCTGTGGCTGTTTCATTACTAATCTGATGTGTTCAGTCTGATCCAGGGCACTGACTCTAATCTACTGTAACTGTTCTGATTGCACTGAAAGCACAAGATCTGTTCCTCCTTCTCTTCTTCCTGGTGTTCAGGTTTTCCAATATAAAAGTGCCATTTTATTTTGAAGGGGGAAGACGATGTAGCTCAAACACGAATATGTCGCTGTGTGTTTCTGTTCACGGAGGAAAACTGTGACACGAAGATGTGATAAAGTTTCTGCAGGACGTCATTTCTGCACTTTGTTTCACCGACGTTTGTTTCATCTGTTGAGTGTTTGGAAATGTGTGAATCTGCCTGTTTAGTTCAGAAAAACACTGGCAAACTAAAAAACTTTGGGAAAAAGCAAAGTTTCCAGTTAGTACTTCAAAAAACAACCACCATAGTTTAGTATTTTTGTTTTAAATTAGTCAAATTTTGAATATTATAATTGTTCCAGCTGGACCCAACAAACAAAACAAAACAAAAAAAATCAGTTATTTCCAGTCTCTGTTGCAATTGCTTATAAAAAGATCACTTTAGCCACATTTTGTTTCTGTAAACTGTTGTAACATTTCCTAAGAACAAATGTCATTTAAAAAAAAAATGGAAAGGGAAAAAATAAGTTAAAAACAGTGGAATATTGTAACATTTAAAACATCTGAAAACAGTGGAAAAAATAAATATAAAATAAAATAATTATGTAATTTCCAGCTAATTAAAATGCAATAAAACAATCTAAATGTACATTGTAAACAACTAATTACTATTTGAAAAAATACAGATTTTTAATGAACTATTCACAGTTTGGTCTGTCTTTTGTTTTCTAGTAAACATTTTTTTTGTGATTTTACTAGTTATTGTCTATATTTAACAAAAAAATACAATTAAAAAATAAAAATATTTTCCTTTTTCGGTCCAAAATATGTATGTTTTTGTTAATTTACATAATGGAAAATAGCTGTAAAATAATAATATTTTTGACTGAAAATATAAATAAATATGATACATTAAAAAAATGTAATTTCAAGCAAGCATTGTGAAAGAATAAAATGTTATTTTTAAGTGAACATTATTTAAAATTTTGGCTGTTTTTTTGTTTGTTTTGTTTGGTATTATTATGTAGATTAATATTTTTTGTGATTTTAATAGTTATCTGTAATTTGCCAAAACAGAAAATCTGTACATTAGCAGTAAATTATTTTTTTTAAAAAATGTTTAAAACCACTTTCTATAGATAACATATAAGTTAATTTTTCTTTTATTTTTTTGGGCAGGGATGGGGTGGGGGTGGGGTAGGGTTGGTCTTATCAAATGACCAAAATATTTTGTCTAAAATTTTATAACGCTAAAAAAATACATTATTGTGAATTCAGATAAGATATTTTACATATGATTAACAACACAAAAATTATAAAACAATAAACTAAATAAGCTGATATAATATGCTTGTCGTAAAATTACAAATGAACAAAAACAATAAAATTCTTTTTTTGCATAAAATTAAGATAAAACAAAAATAAACGACAAATACAGAAATAAAACATGATTGAATATCATTGGTCGCTGGGGGGCGGTACTGCTCCGCTATAGTGTCTGCCTTATTTTCGCCGCCGAAGAAGAAGAAGCGGGTTAACCGACCAGTGCCGGGTTACGAAATTACCCGCAGCAACAGCGGCGGCCGTTGTTCCAGCTCCGTCAGCGCCATGGCGGCAGTGCGCAGCTTACGGGTGTCGGTGAAGTCAGACAGCGGCTCGGACCGCTCGGAGTCGGACTCGGATTCCGAGTCGGACCGAGATGCCCGCGACGCCGAACCGATGGAGGTGGAGGAGGGCGAGCTGGAGGCGGAGGACATCTCCGTTAACCGCTCCCTGAAGGAGCTGCTGCCGGTAAGTGCCCGGACTAGGCCCCGTCAGACCGGGGACTGGCGTCAACTGAGGCCGGGGCGTCATCGTGGAGCCTCGGTGTCTGCTGCCTTGGACTCCCCGCTGTCTGTGCTGGAGCTAGCTAGCCGTTAGCTCCGGTGTCAGTCGTCGGTTAGCAGTTATTACGCGGTAGCTGCTTTTGACTCGGAGTAGTTTTACATTTCAGACATTTAGTTTTAGATTTTTTTCCGGTTTGTTTTTCCGTCACTTGTTGCTGGCTGCTTCCTCACGTGCTGTTTGGATGGAGCGACTCTGACACCAAAGTCAGCCCAGAAAACTGGAGGTTTTAGTCATTTTACAGGAGGAAGGAGGCTGAATATTTTAAAAACTGAATATTTAAATATAGGGGTAGGCACTGAACTATTCGGCCTGTTTAAAGATCACAAATATAGAATATGTTTTCAGTGTTTTAAGCTGTTTACTCTGATGATCTCCCTATTAGCAGTCAACTAACAACCAGCACTGTGTTGGCTGTAGAAATGAAGGTTTTTGCCAGTTTATACTAATTTTACATGTGTTTGTGATTTGTGAAAAATCAAGTTACAGTTAAAAAACCTGTTTAAGTGAATAATCACTTAATCTAATTTAGGGCCTTTTTCTGCCATACTTCATTCTTTTTCTGCTCATTTTCTAACTAGTTTTATGTATTTATCTAAGAATTGCTCATTTATTTACAGCTGCTTTCTTACCACTTCATTTTTGACAGCAGTATTCAGTCGAATGTTTTGTATCTTTTGCTGTTTTTAAGCAGTCAGAGTTGAAGTTTTATGAATTTATTTGAAAAATCTAGAATTTTTCCCCCAGCTAAATGTTGACCAGAAAAATTTCTGGAAAAAATGCAATTAACCTTGTGTTTTCTCACAATTTCTACTCAACATGAACAGTTCACACATAAAAATTTAGGTATTTTTGTCCTCTTTCACCCAGTGTTAGTCTTGTTACTGTATATTGATATACAGCAACGAGCTGTGTCCTTTTTTCTGCCAAACTTCATTGTTTTTCTGCTCATTATATAACTAATTTTGTGTATTTATCTACGAGTTGCTCATTTTAAGACCATTTTTGGCAGCAGTACTGAGTCGAATGTCTGTTCAAAGCTGCTACCGGTTGCTTCAAGAGAGATAAAGTGAAAATGCCTCCAAACAGAACCCAAAACAGATTTTAAAAACCCAGATCAGTGTCCGTGTAAAGCATCTTTTTGCCTTGTTTTGCAGGATACGAGTCGGCGGTACGAGAACAAAGCTGGAGCCTTCATCACTGGGATCGATGTCAACTCAAAGGTACGACAAACACAGATTTACTTCCTCTATTTTGATGCGCTAAACAAATCCTGAGGAGAAACTGTAGAAAAAACCTGGAACAGAAGACAAATTCTAAGTATATTTTTATAGTTTAATGTGTAATATTCTTGCTAAAATACAATTTTTTCTGGGCTTTAACTTCTGAGGTGCAATAAATCAATCAGCTGTCAATTATTAACCCTGTAAATTCCACTTTGTTGCTCCGGTCACATTTCTTCTCATTGTGGGTTCATTTTTGACTGCATTATAAAGTCCTGCACCTCTATGGAAACGGAACAACCATGACTAGAAGTTGAGAGAACTCACAAATATCCAGTGTACTAACGTGTTAACAACACTAACAACAATGTCAGCTTTACATGCTATAAATGTTCACCTGTTTGCATTTTTACAGCCGCTACATTATAAATATAATTTTAGAAAGATGTTTTACCATGCTGAATGGATCTTCCAACATCTTCCTCCTCTGTTCACTGTTTTTGAGACATGCTGCATTTATTTTATTCCTCTCTGTCTCTCTTCTCTCTGCAGCAGCTTATTCAGCAACTATTTTGATCATCAATGAATTTTATTTTGAGGGAAAAAAGTCTAAATTCTCATTGCAGCTTCTTAAATGTCAATATTTGTGGGAAAGCCGAATATTTTTGGACAAAGCAGGACATTTGCCATCTTTAGGCAACACTGATAGACATTTTTTTTTATTTTAAGACATATTAAAAACCAAATAACTCCCTGAAGGAATCCAGAAAACAGACATTTAAAATACATTTAAAATACATTTTAAATTCCAGAAATTCTCTTAAATGTGAATATTTTTTGGTTTCTTGCCTCCTCTGTGACAGTAACAGTTTTTTGGACATTTTATAGACAAAACAACAAACTGAAGGATTAAGAAAATAAAGGAAAAACATATTAGTTACAGCCCAGGTCTGTTTCCTCAGATCTAATGTTTATATTTATTACCCATAAATGTCCTGAAATGCCTTATTTTATCCAAACACCAGAAAAATGTCACACGTTTACTCGTCTGGCATCGTCACACTAGATAATGTTTTATATTTGGTTGTTTTCACTTTAGTTTTTAAAGTGGTTGATGTTTTGTGTCAGTATTAGTTTTGTTTTAACACCCAGATGTTTACTGTGTTCATCAGGAGGCGATCGAGAAGAAAGAGAAGCGAGCGAGGCGTTTTCATTTCCGCGGTGAGGAGGAAAGCGTCATTCAGAGGAACGTTTTCCTGGACAAAGACGGCATGAAGAAAGGTGACGAAGCCGCCCTCAGTTTACTGTTTGTGTTTTTGCCATGTTTGTTTCTTTGTTTGTTTGCTGAGCCTGTCTTCTTCTTCTGTGGTGCTCAGCCATCCCCAGACTGCGCATGGAGGCGATCCACGTGACGGGCGTGGACGACATGAGCACGCAGGACGTCTTCGGGTATTTTAAGGAGTATCCTCCGGCGCACATTGAGTGGATCGACGACACGTCCTGTGAGTAGAACACAGAAAAAACGTGAAAAATGAGATCAAAATCAGCCACAGAAACACAGATC